>NC_034597.1:8226223-8349680 GCF_900095145.1 Mus pahari | reverse complement strand
TGTGTGTGTGTGTGTGTGTGTGTGTATGTCTGTACTCCTCATTCATTTATGCAGTTGAATGCCTTGTTCTTTGAGGTAGAAGACTGATACATGCTTTCATAAAAGGCATCAAGGCATGGTAATCACAAGCTCCTGGGAGGCTCATTTGGGGACAGGGTATGTTCCATAGGGTTACATCAGGTGATTGGCTTCCCACCTCGTTCAGTTTTCTGGAGCAGAAGAGTATTATCTTACCTATAGTTACCATGACCAAAACAACATGGGAAGGAAAGGATTTATTTGTCTTACATTTTTACACCATAGTCCACCATTAAAGGAAGTCAGGAACCTGGAAGCAAAAGCTGATGCAGAGGCCATGGAAGGGCGCTGCTTATTGGCTTGCTCTTTATGGCTTGCTAAGCCTGCTTTCTTAAAGAACCCAGGACCACTAGCCTAAGGGTGTCCCTACCCACAATGGGTTGCTTCCCCCTTATCAGTTACTAAGAAAATGCCCCACAGGCTTGCCTGCTTACAGCCTCATCTTCTGCAGGCATTTTTTTTAATTGAAGTTTTCGCCTATTAGATGACTATAGGTTATTTCAAGTTGACATAAAACTATCCAGCACAAGTATGATACATCTTAAAATACTATTTAATTTCTCTTTGTTGTATGACATTTTGTGGTGAGACATGAACAAATGTCTTCTCACTCCAAGTAGGGAACTGATGACAGACCAAATTAACACTATGACCGAGCTCCAGCAGGGTGAGCCAGTGAGTTTTATTGGGGTCACTTACAGAAGCTGACTCAAAGGCAGCTGCATCACTAAAAACCAGCCAGCCATGAGCAACAATTCACAAGCTCTGGAGAGCAGGCCTGGAGAGCTACCTGGGAATGTTGGGGCATGCTGCATGACATGAAGGCAGCTCAATTGGTCAGTGAGTCTCTTCCAGATAGCCTGACTGGTCTTTGTCTGTGTAGTCCTTACTGCTCACTTTAGGGAGGGCGGGGCTTTGTGAATCTGCTTTCAGGGACTTCCTGGGAAGTTTTAGTTGTTTACTTCCTGAGTCTTCATAAGCATCATTTTAAAAACTTCAAAGTCTTAATAATGTTCCCTTTAGAGTAGAATGTCTCATCTGAACAGAATTTATTCTGTGAAGGCCCTGCTCACAAGAGAACACAGGGCAACCCCACAAAGCTGCAAGGTTAGAAGACATAAATCCAGTAACAACTTTCTGAACCTCAAGGTTAGAAGGCAAACTGGGACTCAAAACCCAGAAATAAGCAAGGCCAAGACTGGAAGGCAAACTCTGGGCATGAGCAGCAGCCTTTCTCCTTTCTTATTCTCTGCATTAGTTAATGGCTAATCTACAGACTGTGCGGCTCTCAGATAGAGCACAGTTTAAAATATTTTATCATTAATGTGACAGGGAGTTGGATAAAGAAAATGAAGCGTGATTATAAAATGCTAATTATCACTCTCAAGTGCATAGTGGGCACTTGTGAATATTTGCAGCATAATTTGCTTTATTTATTATTTCAGTTTGGTTATAAATGTTAATTCAATTGCAGATGGTATGTTGGCAATTTACAGGGCTATAAAATTATTTGGAAATCCTAATATTTTCTACCAAAATGTTGTGGATGAGCTAAATTAAAATGAGCCTGCTCCTTAGAGTTAAATACATTAATTGGCAAGTAGGCTGCAGGGATTCGCAGATGGAGCTGGCTATGTTCACTCCTTCCAGGAAAGAGGATGACATTTCTAATTCAAAGTGGAAGTTTTCTAGATGAGAAAGGATAGGAGGACAAGGTCTCATTCCCACCACAGCCATGAGAATGTGGCCAGATGTCACTCTTGATTGAGAGTTCTGAGACAAACTGGTGGCACGTTTGCCTGTATCCTACCAAGAGACTTGGGGAGTTGGCTACTGACAGTTGTCTGCAGTTTGCAATGCGCATACGCGCATACGCGCATGCGAGGGAGGGAGAGAGAGAGAGAGAGAGAGAGAGAGAGAGAGAGAGAGAGAGAGAGAGAGAGAGTACTCAAGGGGCAGGCCATCTGCATTTTCATGTTTTACACTAGGTTGTCAGACAAGGGATACAGAATGGATCTTGTCTCCCACCACATTTGATACAATCAAGAAGTTGGGTTATTTTTGTTGGTTTTGTTTTGGGTTTGTTTGTTTTGTTTACATTTTAAGTTCTTAAAATCATATTAAGGTATAATATGCATTAAAAAGTTATCTTCAACTCACACTTAAGTATAAACAAGGGTTTCCCAGGCTGGAGAGATGGCTCCATGCTTAAAAGTGAGTAATATTGTTCTGGAGGATGACAATTGGTTCTTAGCATCCATGTTGGGTGGCTACAACCACCTTTGGCTGTAGCTTCAAAGTATATAATACCCTCTGGTCTCCATGAAGCACCCACATACAGCCCTCCATCTCTTTCTGTCATACACACACACACACACACACACACACACACACACACACAGAGGCATGCATGCCCATCTATGTATGTTGTATGTGACTGTTCCCTCACCACAGAGTGAGGATTTAAAAAGGAGATTATAATTAAAAGCAAAGAAATCTGCCAGGACCCAGATTAGACTACCGCCATCATGTAGTGAATGAAATGGAAACTTCAGCCTGTTTTGGTTTTGTCTTCACCTCAATTATATATTTATGGGGCCATAAGAACTTGGGGTAAGAAGAATTTTTCTAGCAAACATCTTGTTTTCGAAAGCTGGACAATGGTAAATGTGAGTCCCAGCTTCCTTCTTTTGTGTTGTTAATAAGTAAAAGAAGTAATATGATATCCCTATTATATACATACCAAACATCCTCTTTGCCCCCAAAATAAAAATAAAAGTAAAACTTGTTTTCTTTTATTGTCAAATTAAAGGCATAAACTAAGCCATGTCCTTGCAATGTTCCACTTGCGTTCATAATTAGGAGCCCGCATGTAACAACCATGTCAGCAACATGCTCCCTTTGCTAACCCATTTGGGGAGATGTCATTCCTTCTAAGAAATACTGCGCTTAATTAATTCTTGCTCCTGGGAGGTCAACCTGGGGCACTTGTTATGGCTTTAATTGGTGGCATAAATCCTGAGACACAGGAGGAAAAGCAGCCTGAGCAGTCAGTGGTCTCTCACCTTTTGGGGAGTGTGCTGTGGTACCAGCCCATCATGGACAGTGACAGCTTCTAGGTCTGATGGCTTGAGGTCTTATCACACTGACATGAGGAGTAAAGGCTGATGCCCTATGAGAAAAAGGTTCAGCAGCAGGTACTGGTGTTCTACATTCAACAACGGGAGACGACCTACTACCATCTGACTGGGAAAAATGTGTTTCTGTGAACTCCAGGGCCTACATATTAAATTATGTTCATTATACAACCCATCTGGAGTCCCTGCCAAGCCAAAAACAATCATCTTGCGGGCATTAGCAAAAGGAAGCGAAATGTAATTTTTTTAATTGTATACTTTTCATTTCCATTTATTTTCCCCTTTATTGAAGAAACCAGATCATAAGGAAACGGTCATCCTCTCCCTTGCCCTCATTCCCTTCAGGGCACAGGCAGAAAAATCCCTGGCTGTGGCTTCTCACACATGGTGGCTTGAGGTGACATGAGGCTGTCTGACACAGAAGGCAATAGCTGGTTCGAGAGGTTGAAGCTCACGCTAGCTGGGACATGGATTTCAGAAGGAAAGAGGACACAATGGCTGGTGCCGGCTTTCTCTGAAGTGGGCTACCACAAATTACATTTGACAGAGTAGAAATGAAACTCATAAATATCACATAAGATGTAGCTTATTTTTGTGTCCTCTTATCAATGTCGGTTGGTTGGGTTTTGACTCAAGACAAAGTCTCTAGGATTTGAGACATTTATTACTCTCTACAGCTCTTTGCTTACCTGACTGACAAGCCCCCATAAAATGTATAAGATGATGTTCCTCCCATCCAGACCTGTGAAGATCTCAAACAATGGTCCAAGGAGGTATTATGAGGAGTTCAGGCTGGAACTGAGGGCGTAGCTGAGCACTATGCACAACGGTTTTATGGCAGAGGGAAGCCCCTACCCTTGTGGACCCCATTGAGTGCTTTCACCCCTGAGCTGCTGGAGGGCAGATGGCAGATGGGCTTATGCAGCAAACTCCATGGGCAGATATCTACTGGAGTCAAATGCAGTCCTGGATCTGATCTGGGGGAAACATTCTACATAGCAAATGGCATGCAGACCACTGCCTGGGCAGCATCTGGGCCTGCCTGCCACTCACCGGAAGCTTACCTGTGAAAACTCCTGGGCTGCTAGATTCCAAAGACTCACTTCAAATTCAGCAACAGTGAAGTAAGTGATTTGGGGCCACCCACAGACACATCCAGGGCACATTAGCCTTTCTTGGTGACAGTCTTAACAGATTTACAGTGAGTTGCCAGCTGTGAATCCTGAGTTCTATAATTGGCCCTGTTTCATCAGGTATCTTATGCAGGTTAGGAATTGTACTATGTGTGTGTGTTATTATATATGTGTGGCTATAATATAAATGTGCATGTATACCTACACACACATATTCAGTTGCTCTAAATCATTTTCCACTTGGTCAGGCACACCCACCCATGACTCATCTCTGATTATTGCTCTGTGACATGACTGAGTTTTGGAGGGAAGTGGAGGGGGGATTCTTGGTGAGGGCTTCTTGTTCACCCACAGGTGCTCTTTTGTGCCTAGATAGAATAGAGAGTATCGTGTCATTTGTTGAGCTAGTAGGGCCTGGGACTCATGGAACTTCTGCCCCTGACTTCTGAGTAACAGATTACAGCTGGGAGCCTTCCGGCTAGGTTTATGTCTTTTTCTATAAGGAGGCAGGCTGTCTTGCTCTTACTCATGAAGATGCAATGACAGCTTCATGGCAAACATACACAGCAGCTCTGGGCTTTTTCCTAATGGTGTATTGCAGTTATTTCCCCTAAATGGCTTATTTCAGCTCTTCCTGCCTCAGCCTCCTCCATTTCCACTTTCAAGAAAACAGACAAGTTACCGATGCAATTAAAAGTGAAAATGGTCCGCACCCCCTTGCCAGTTGTAAATGACCGCAGGATACACAAGATACAATAGGTTGTAGATAATTTACATCTGCACACTTTCGCAGTCTGTAAATGAGAACTCCTAAGGTGGAATCACCAGCAGGATACTCCTCCCTTCCCCCATTATGATAACAAGATGGGTGGACAGAATCCATGTTGGGGCATTTTGTGGAGCACTCTGCAGATAAAAATTAAAAATTAAAGGAAATGCTTTGAGCAAGCAAGCTCATAAAAGTCATTTTGAAATTTAAAATTACAAATTAGTTCAAGTCTCTTTCAGAAGGACTCCTGCACTTGGGTTTCTTTTTCCTGGAAAGGTGGAAAGCTACCTTTGATGTGACTCCCTGACACTGTCACAAGCTCTGTGATGCTGGCTGGGGTGTCCAGAAGCCATCTCTTGACCTTACCGCATTATCCTCAGGGGATATTGAAAACAATCAGGAATTGGGGTGAGATGCCAGGGCCCCCCAGAGCGCATCAAGGGCAACTCAGTGTACCTGCTTCTGTCTCCTGAGGAAGCACTTGTCCGACCTTCAGGGATCTGTCCACCTGCACAACTCCCATCAGCAGCAAGAGAATCGGTCCCTCCAAAGCCCTCAAACTGGAAACAGCGCTGCCTGTGTTCCAGCTGTGTTCAGACAACTGCATGGCCCTTTGCTAGTTCATAGAGTTCATTTGTGATTTATGGAGCCTAGCTCTTTTTTTCTGCACCTGCCTGTGAACATCTCCTAATTACCCATTGGAGAAAACTGGATAGAAATATCCTTGCTGAGATTGTGTGCGTTCCAAGGAAAAGGGCCAACCCCATCCAAAGAAATGTTTGGCCTTGTTTGATCTAAGGAAAATAATCCACAAACTCCACAATAGACATAAGGTTCAAATACCCTGGTGTGTTTAGATCTAGTATTCAAAAGAAACACACCCTTCCATGTTATCTCCTTTGCCCTTCTGGAAGCCATTAGAAGGATGAACATTGTTCCCTGGACCCATTATCTCTAGAGAGAAAAATTAGGGTGAGGACCCCAAAACTCCAGGTGAGCCTTCCTACCCAGGACCAGGGATACAGCATCTTTAGAACAGGATTTGACACTAGGGACTACTATCCTTTAATAAGCACCCCCTGGACCACAGGAAGCTCTCTGCAACCAGACTGCAGAGGGAATGCAGTTTTGATGTGGGCGATAGAGGAATGTTCAGCTTTTCACAAAAGATAGACGTTCCTCCTGTCTAAAGGCAGCAATTTTTGAAAATGAAGCTGAGCGTTTAAAAATAAGGGCTCTGTCAGGGAAAATAAAACAGCTCCCCCTACATCCATTAGGTGGCCTTTAATTGAAAGCTGGAGAGCAGTCTGAGTCATGGGCAGGTGCCTCTTTCACCGCCCACGGCCTCTGGTGTGGTGAGAGGCAGCCTCTGTAGCAGCAAGAATTGGACAGAACAGAGAGTAGAAAAACAGACTTAAAAATTAATTCTGTGTATTCTGCTAAATTGTCTCTTGCTAAAGTGGGATTCATACATGTAAATAGAAAGTCTTGGAAACAACAGTAGCTGCAAGAGTGTATCTTACATGTATCATGCATGTAAATAGAAAGTCTTGGAAACAACAGTAGCTGCAAGAATGTATCTTGCCCCGGCAGGTGCTTGGGTGGAGACTCTAATGTGCTAATTGCAGGCAAGTTCATTGTGTTTGAAAGAATTTTACCTTTGCATTGGGGACCTATTTGATCTCAAATCTTGGCCTTGTGCTAATATAATGTAGCAACTTTAATGGTAAAGATCAAGAAAGGGAAGCCTGTGGGTGAAATTCCAGCCCATCTCCTTGTTAATTTGATGGGAGAGAAGGGGAGTTGGAATAAATCACTAAATTAGCATTTCTGCCTGAATTTATGATATTGGAGCCTTGCTGCTGGAAATATCACTTCCCTTTCTTATTCAAAGAATGTTCTGGGGAAGGAAGTGGGGGAGGGGGCCAATCAGGGACTAGGTATAATGACACAACTATGGGAAGCTGCCATATAATGAGACTCGTGACTTTTTGTGCTAGCCTAAAAACAATTTAAAAAAAGAAAAAAAAAAAGAGTTTTGGTGGTTATTCATTCATTAGGTTTAGGTTTTTGCTGGTCTTGCTCTTCCTATAATAATGTTAGAGTTCCCAATGCTTTCTCCCCAAAGAGAGTGAAATACAGCCCTTCCTGCCAAGGTGAACTGTCTTGTACATACACAGGGCAGCATCCTGTTGTAAAAATTTCTAATAGGCTGTGTTGATGGCTGCAAACAGAATCATGGTTTCCTGAGGGCCTGCCTCTCCTCTCTCTTGGAGCATGAGTGTGCATAATGTACAGGATAAGGAGAAGAAGGACTTTGACTGTGGAGTCAACAGAGCACAAAGATGCAGTGTAGAGAGACTGTCCTGGGTGAGAAGCGTCACTGTCCAACGCCACTGGAAGCGTCAGCCGCTGGAGACAGGAAATGGTCACCTCGCACTGACCACTTCCGGCTTTGGGGCTGTGACTTGGGATGACATCTTCTCTTATCAGACTGTCATCTGGTGTCAACCTAGCTTTTCCACACAAGGACGGGTTCTGTTTTGGAAACTTGGTCTCAGGAAGTATATTCTAGATAACTGTGATGAGATTTCGATCCCTCAGCTCTCTCAGAGAAGTGTCTGCTAGAGCAAGCTGAGGTCTCTCTCCCTGTTATTTTCCAGTTGCTAGGTTTTTGAAGGGACAAATGTGAGTGTCTACGTTGCCTCCCTTTCCTGGCCTTTATACCACATTGAACTTTGTTCCTTTCTTCTTCACCATTAGCATGGAACCATGTATAAAGTCACTGGGAAAAATTCTACCAGGAGGACTCCAAACTGGCCTTGAAAATTCAACCCACTTGAGATGAGAGAAAAAGGCCCATCAAATTGTGGATTGTCATTTTTTTCTCTACTAATTTAGGTCTTTAATGCCCTAAAACATTGTAGATCCATCATTATTATTAGTATCTGTGAAAGGGCTTTGATTTACGTGCTGTGTGGGGTTACCATGGCAATGTTAGGTATCATCCGGAGTGTTATGACAGAGCAGAGTCCTGCCTGTTTCCATGGTGAATACTGAACACCAGACATACAGACTTTAAGATTCATGCTCTTTGGCAAAGCGTTTTAGAGTGTATTGAAGTGCATTTTGACTTTGATTCCTTCTGCTAACATTCTTCCCCTCCTTCCCAGTGCAGATGAAAATCTGTAATTTAAGTGCGGATGATCTTTATGACCGATGCTCAGAGCAATGGGGCCACTCACTCCTGAACTTTGGCTAAGGAGCTAGTCTGGTACATTTTCTCCATAAAATAACTGAGAAGTTAAAAGCTTCAAACTTGCTGGCTTCTTGCCCTGTTCTGTCCAGTGTAACCCTAACAATAAATTGGTAACTATGGAATATACTGTGGAAGGGCAGCAAAGAACCGACCCACATAATCTAGAAAGCAGATGTCTTTGATGGGTTTAAAGGAAATGGTCTCAAGCTAAGGAATGCTCTGGGAGTCCAGTTAATGCCTTCATATTTTAGAAGCCGATTTGCCCTCAGGGCTGTAGATTTTCTTCTGCATCTTCATACTCTCAAGATGCAATGGATGTACTCCCAGGTGTCATCTTTATGCATGTACCCCTCTACACTAGAAATCTTGGGATAATCCATTTGCTGTCCCAACCCTGTTTTCTTGACTTTCTTCTAGATTGTTCTGAATTTGGGTGGATCTCTAATATGGTCAGGGACACCCGGAGGTCATCAGTTAAGCTTCTGGGTCCTGCTGGAGTTTCACCTCATGATTTTAGTCTTGGCAAGAAAATTTTATGCAACTATGAAAAAGTTCTTAGTGTGCCTGCTCCTGCCCCTGCCCTGGCCTCCCAGAGTCCCCTAGGCAGGAAGTAAAGACCATAGTCAAATATCAAACAACCTCTCTAAGCTTTGCCTTTCTGGCTTTTGCTGAGGTAGTGAGATTTCTCAAAGGCATCTCGAGGGAGTCCAGGGGAGTCAATGACCATGGTGATTACTTAATTCTGACTGATCCATAGCCTCTCAACAGCCGTAAGGACAAGAAGAACCTGGAGACTCTCAGACTCCATGAGCTCAGAAAAGAGAAAGGGCCAGACTATACTGAAAGTGCTTGTTTCTCCAAAGACATTCTGTATCATGAACCTGTGTGGGTCCTGTAAGACCACATGTTCACAACTCATCCATTTAAAGGGCTATTTTAATTAGCAGGCCAGGGGTTTTGACTAGTCCCAAATTTAGAGGATTATTACCTGTCTACTAAAATAGGATTGTGATAACTAAGCTTTCATGAGGCTTCATCATTTATAACCATTACTTCACCCAGTGTCATATTTTGTGAGAAAAAAAATTTTTCACCGAAATTAAAATATTTGATCCAAGTGCGTCATTTCTTCTGACCATAGTTTTTTGTTTATTTGTCTTGTTTTGTTGTTTGATTGCTTTGTATGAATTACCCAGCAGCCTTTCTTCACGGGGTCCTGTTGCACTACAGTAAATTTCACTGCTAGCCTAGGCATTAGCTCTGTGCCCTTCTTGGGATGCTCAGCGTCTGTAAGTGTGGGCCTTGACCAAGGGCAGAGGCCATTTCTCGTAGCCAATCACAGGGAGTTTTAATTAACTGGGGATTAAAGGGACTGAGAGAAATGGCTCCTGGAACTAAGGGAGGCTGACCTCTCGGGGGCCTCCCCTGACAGAGTCCATGAAAACCCTGTTATGTGGTCTTCCAGAAAGATGAGTCTACATGTAGAAGCAGTGCTCTGTCTGAGTTGGCCATAGAGCTTTTGATTCACCTTATATTGCTGTTCATTTTTGTTGACTGAATTTCCATCCTGGGACCAAGTCCTGGTAGGGATTTATTTACTTATTTAAAAACAAAAGAAACAAACATTCTTCAGCCCCTCCCTCTGGGGCAGCTGGGCCTCCAGGCCCCAGGCAACTCCAACCTAACCCCAGCTGGCTGGCGTTGTGTCTTCTTTGCCTTAGATTCATGCCCACCACCTCGGAAGGAAACCCTCCATCATCACAGCAGCCACTGTGCTTCCTCTTTCCCTCCCTCTCATCCATTGTCTTTTCTGCTGGGTGGACAGGGTCTTCGCTTGTTTGCCCACCTCAAGCCTGCAAATAAAAACTTCACAGATGCTGTCACGAATGGGCTTCCAGTCACCGAGGGTGTTTCTGTTTGTTTAAGGCAACATGTTTCCTGGTCTTGCAACCTTGCTTCCCAGAGTGGCCTGGGAATTATTCCACAGGCTCCCAACCCCCCACACCCCCCCCTGCTGGTGGCAGGTATGGGAATATGAACTGTTGCCTGCTGTCCTCAGCAGCCTATGACCTGGGTGGTCACCCTACTACTCTTGGATTGAGATAGACCTGGAATCTTTCCCTTTTAATGTTGAGATAGAGCACATAAGGTTCCTGGATCTCTTTCCCTTTGAACTTCACATGGTACAGAAATTAATTTGGCCACAGCTCAGCTCAGTCATATGTTTGTTCTACCCCATTTCTGTTGCTGTGATAGAATATCATAGCAATAAAAAATAAAAAAATAAAAAAGAACTTAGGAGATAAAGGCTTTATTTCCAGTCATTTTCAAGTTACAGTTCATCATTTCAGGGAAGTCGAGACAGCTAGTCATATCACATCCATAGTCAAGAACAGGGAAATGATTGCATGTATATCTAGTCCTCAGCACATTCTCAATGCTTAGTTCAGGACTTCTTGGTAGGGAATGGTGTTACCCACAATGGCCTGAGTCTTCCCACATCAGTTATCAATCAAAACAACCCCCTACAGACATGCCTGATCTAGACAATCCCTCATCAAGACTCTCTTCCCAGGACAGTCTAGGGTGTATTGAATTATCAATTAAAACTTACCACACAGTGTCCCACACTGTTTTTTGAGTGACATTCTCCTGACATTTTTGTGACTAAAAATGATGCAAAAATGCTTTTCTGGAAAAAAAGGTCTTACTTAGTGCCTAACCTTAAGCCACTGTAATATATGCTACACATCTAAGCCTGATTAGACAGCTGGAAAGTTAGACATAGCCCACTGTCAGAATAGCACAGCGTAACTCCTCACAAGTAGCTGTGTGTAATAATTAAACTGAAGGGGCTGATAGCAACACTATCTCGGAGTAAGGATTTCTGGGCTATCCTCTTGCCCAGCAAAGGTCAGCTTAGGTATTATATGCTTGTAATGGTGCCCAGTTCCCAACAGCTAACAGTGATGATGATGATGATGATGATGATGATGATGATGATGATGATGATGATGATGAAACTGTTTGGTCGAGTCAAGAACTCCCAACTCCCTCTGCAGTTTTAGCTAGACATAATTCTGACCCTGGCCTCTTTTGCATAGAAGAGTACAGTGACTCCCTAGTCTGTACTTGGCATTCCTTCAAGACCTTTTGAAGTATGAACCCTGTCCCTTTTTCTGCTGTTTCCTATGCTTCTGTCATTCGCCCTGTGCGCCACTCAGTGCTGCTGACCCAGAGACCTGTAGGAAAACACAAGCTGCACACATTCTACCCCCTCCCTAGAGCCCAGGACCAATCATGAGTCTGCTCTAACTCATTTGAACTCCCATTGCTTTCATTTACTCAATGAAGATTTTATTACTACCTACTATGTGCTAAATACCACACCAATCTTTCATATGGCTTATTTCCATAATGTTCTTCCCACATTGCTTGTTTGTCTTGTAGCTGAGGTCAAGTGTAGTGTCTGACCACACTGCTCTGTGGTATCATTAACAGAGCTTCCTTGATATAATTTCTCATAGACTGTGTTAGTTTCTTTTCTCTTACTATGACAGACAAGAATAAGGAAGAAAGGGTTTGTTATGGTATATAGCTCCAGAGGGATTTAGTGGGGAGGACGTGGCTACAGGCAGGGAAGCCATGGCAGCAGAAGCAGGAGGATGCTGGTCACACTGCATATATGCTACAAAAAGCATGCAAAGAAGACCACATGGGCCAGGCTGTAAAACCCCAAGTCTCCCCCAGCGACATACTTCTTTCACCAAGGCTCCACTAACTAAAGGTTGCAGAACCCTTGCAAATAGCATCACCAAATGGGAGCCAAGTGTTTAAAAATACAAATGCATAGAAAACATCTTATAGTCAACCCACAGCTCAGACTGATGATGCCATGACAAAGCCTTGCCATCCACAGCAGTCAATCCAATTGACCTTAAATTAGTAATGAAGGAGTGGACAAGTGAGCACATGCTAATGGAACTGGAGGTGGGGTGGGGCTTGGCCCAGAAGAATGCAGAGACTGGCAGCACTGTTCTTTACAATTAGAGAATCATTATTTTAATCACAGTGTGTGTGTGGGGGGGAGGGAATTTTCCTATAAGGAACCTGTAAAGAATCAGGTTTTTCTAATAAAGAGAATGACCACTCGCCAATCTCTTGATCTCTGGCAGGCACTGTGTTGTGGCTGATGCTTATTCATCCAAGTGGGTAGGAACTTGCCCAGTCTTTCTTGCAGATGAAACTGAGGCCTTAGCCCAAGGCCACAGAGGCAGCTAAGTGGTAGGATCAGAATTAAAATCCACACAGGCCTGAATTAAAACCTAGCTCTCAATTTAAAATGTCAGTCTCTTTAGAAGATAATGAGTACTGTTACTGTTACACATGGCACTCTCCAGAAGCTACAAAGCCAGACAAGGCTGGTGAATTGGGAGGCTCTACAGCCATGGTTTGGAAGTATTAGAGGAGAGAAGGTGGCCCAACTTAGTTACATGACAAAATATGATGGGAGTGAGCTGGACCACTTCTTTCAGTGTACTTTATGAACAAGCAGGTTCAAGCTATTAATCTACTGAGGGAACTTGAAAATGTGGGTATTTAGGTACGGGAGGATATTTGCGTATCATTTGTTTTCAGATAGTTTGTTTACTGATTATAATAGGGAGTGAATCACAGCAATAATCTTTCATATCTCCCATGTGAGACAAAAATATTCTGAGCTGGTTGTGAGTGCTCCCGTTGTGGTTAATAAAGGAGCTACATGGCTCTAACACGAATCCCTGCTCTTCTCCTCCATAGGCAGAGATGCGGGCAAGATTTAATAGATATGGCATAAGAACAGTTGAGAACTCCACAGAAAGAAAGTACTAGAGTCTTGTTGAAAATGCTGGTATGCCTTCTTGATGCGGGAATAATTGCTCTTAGTGTTGCCAGCTTTGACAATTCAGACAACAGAATCCCCAGGCAGAAAAATCATGATTAATCAATAGACGCTCTAATTATCCACTAAAAGTGTTAAACAGTCAACAGAAGTCATGACTGGTTTTAAAATACTGGGAGAGACCAACAGAATCATAGTTGACACAAGTCAGGGTTCTCCGACAGAAATCTCCACTGACAAAGCTGATGGCCACTCATTGATCAGCAACTCTTTCCTTATTTCACAGAGAGAAACATTGTGATTCACCTTCTTAAGTTCAAACAATACCATCCTAAGGAACGCATTTAATGTTAACGGATATCTTAAATGAACTGAGGTATGAACCCAAAACTATCCTATAGACTCTGGTTATAACTTGAACATCATCAATCATTCAATCAACAATTATTTATTGAACATCTACTATGTGTCAAATTCTGACATAGCCCTAGCATACACTATCCTCCCAGGGATCAAATAGCCATTTTCTTGACATTCCCTCTCACCTCATCCAATTACCTGTCATCATTCCAGGAAGTTGCCATGGACACTGTGATGACACCAGTGTGTTTGCTGCAGTTACAGGAGCCAGCCTCGCTGCCAGTCCTTTGCCAATAGCATAAAGACATGGGTAACAGAAATGACGGTGGTCCTATTGCCCCATAAAGGAAAAATTATCATGTCTTTGGACTCTGTAGGCTTTGACTATGCCCACCATTGGCAATCCTCATGTTAGCCATGAAATTTTGAAAGCAGACAGTACTGTTGCTTAATACTTCAACTTTTCTTGAAAGATTGAAGCTTGCAAGAAGGAATACCAAAGCTGCTAGGAGAAGCAGCATCTTAGCATCTTTACGTATCTCAGTACAAAGGGCTTTGTTGGTGAGGCACTCATGGTAACTCCCTGGGATATCTGGGTAAAGTAAGGTTAGAAGTATGAGACTTGGGGTCAAAAAACTGCACTCTAAAGTCTCAGCCACTAGCCCTGGGTCACAACAAAAGGGTCCCAACTTCAAGACTGCCATAGATATCCACCTGAAGGCTTTCCCTATAGGCCATGTTATGACTCTGCGATGACCATAAATGCCACTAGAGTCCTTGCTGCCCTTTAAGCTTCTAGATAGTATAGAAAAGTTCCACTCCTGTTCATTCTGGTGGAAGTTGTCTCTCTCCTTGGTCTTCTGACACTACTACTTTCTTGGCCATCTTGGTTTTCACTGTCTGGTAAAGTGTTGAATTTATAACCCAGAATGGGCAGCTGGAGAAGACCAGAAGCCCACATCAATGTGTCCTCCAGTTCCTGACTGAGGATATGAGAGCTCAGCTGTACAAAGTTGTGACAAGCTTATGTCCCAGGGACAGTGAGGAGGCTCCTGGCAGGGTCTTGACTCCCAGGGCGGGGCATTCTCGCTGCTGGGCCTGCCCTCTCCTGACTTTGTCCCAGATACAAGCAGCTCTTCATCTTCTCATAGTCAGCCTTTTCGTCTGTGTTTACTATCAACTTGCTTCAAGAAATATTATAAGTGAACCTCTAAAGCCCATTTTTAATACCAAAGACCAATCGTATGAGGCCTTTGATTTTGAGTCAGACATATATGTGGCTTTAAGTCACAAGAAACATGAATTCCCTCAGAATTTCTCAAAAAAGAAAACTCTCATGAAATGCTGATATGCCCCTGATATTCACTCATATTCTCTCTCAGCAAGGAATGGGGGCAGCCCAGGGTTCTGCACCATCCATAAACTTACTATCAATGGGGCATGAGATTCCATCTGAACATTGGCTCACTGGGTTATGTTTATGGTGCTGGATTCCCAAGCAAGCCAGAGTTAAAACAATCCCATCTTGATGTTAAAGCATCATATAAAAAGCCATTAAATTGTCAGTGGCCTGGGGCTCTGTGACCCTCCTCATCCACACACAGTCCTGGACATGTGTCTCTAGCAGGGGTGAGGTTTATGTAGGATGGCAGTGAAGGAAAGCAAAGATGTGGGTGACACGAAACTCCATATGAATCACAGACAGTCTCTGTTTACCCAACACAGAGATCAAAATACCTCCCAGCGTGTATCATAGTCAGCAAGGGCTCTGCGTGCTGGAAATGGTTTCCTGAAACTGAGACGTGCTGACACCCAGCCAAAGTCTGATCTGGAAAACTAAGAAGTCGTATTTGGTTTCGGTCATTGTTTCTGAGCCATACTGATGGGTAATTAGTGATGGATAAAGTTCTCCAGTTCTCTCTTATTTCCCTTGAATATCATGGTGTTCTTTTTCTGTGCTCCCTAGCCTCTAAAACATTGCCAAACTGAATATTTGGGTTTTAATAAATGGAAAAGGCACCCGAGTTTGTGCCTCTTTTGTTCCTCACACACACAAAGACTATTGCCTCTACCGTGTTCTTCTTGGTCAAGGGATAATGATTTTTCCTTTAATGTTGAGTTGGTACCTCTGAGAACCAGAGGAGCCATGTAGTATTCTGAGAAAGGTGTCCTGCCACAAAAGTACACACTTCTCAGGTTCTAGGACACTGGTGACCTGTTGTTTTAGATTCTGATCATTCTTATAACACCGAAGGTAGAAAAATAAACCATGTTTTCTTGAAATAATGTGTGTGTAGGGGCTACTGACAGCCCATTAGTCTTAAACCAGATTCCTAGGCCCTTTAGACTTTTCAAATCCTAGGGCGCCTGTGTGAAAATCATGAGCAACATGTACTCCGTGAGCATTCTTGGCTCACAGTCAGTGATCATTGGTGGGAGTTAGTCAGGCTTCTGCCATGGTAATCAACTGCAGGCAAGGTTTTGCCCACACGAGAAGACTGTTCAGTATTTCCTGCTGTCGGGAGAATGGTTTGTAGAGTGGTTGTAAATCCCTCTGCAACTGGTTAGGTAGAGACCCACACTTTTAATACTCAGGGAAGCAATTCTCTGTCAGGCAAAAAGAAGAGAGTGAAGATAGCAGAAGAGCATTTACCACCTGCTACGCCCTCATGTTGATTTGAACAAGCAGCACTCCATTAACCACGGCTGCAGAGCTGTCTAAGAGGGGACAGAGAGGATGTAGGGCCCCTACTTTTGAACCTAAAATTTGCCCATTTCATGAGTGTTCGGCACAGTTTCAGGATATGTTGCTGAGTTTATCAAAGCGTTCTCGGGAAGTTAAAAACAATGGCAACACACTCAGCACACACATATATAAATAAAGTCAAATAAAAATTGTATTTAATTTATTAATGAGAAGACAATGCAAAGCTGGCTCAGAGGATGATATGAGAGAAATGCAAATAGGTAGTAGGTAAGTAGGTACTTAGCTAAGCTGGCATGGGTTCCAGCTCTGCCTGATGTTTTCCAAGCAAATCAACTTGATATCTGTTTCAGTGAGACACTAGCAGCCATCTCTAGCTTTGACTAGAAGAGTCTTTGGGGCTAAGGAGGTGAGAAGACCGTGTCCCAGCCCCTTGGAACTATATGCAGTTGTAAGCTGCCAGGTGTGAGTGCTGGGAACAGACCCTGTATCCTCTGCAAGAACAAAAGTTCTCTTAGCCACTGAACTGTTTCTCTAGACCTGGGGTTTGGGGTTTTAAGTTTAGTTTTTGCAGCCATTCCTCTATCAGCAGACCGAGTCCAGGGTGCATCCCAAGGTGGGCTCTGGTCTCTCATGAAGCTAGCTGTTTATCTGCTCATCTTCTTGCTTGCAGGGCTTTTTCCGCCGAAGTATTCAGAAGAACATGATCTACACTTGCCATCGAGATAAGAACTGCGTTATTAACAAGGTCACTAGAAATCGATGCCAGTACTGCCGCCTGCAGAAGTGCTTTGAAGTGGGCATGTCCAAAGAGTGTGAGTGGAATTGCTGTTTACTTATTTCTACATATATGTGCTCAGGTTCTAAGACTCAGTCATCAAAAGTGTTAACATAGGACATTCAGATGTGACAGGAGTGGCATGCCGCCATGGCCAGGTATAAAAAAAGATGACATGATGAAAGAGCCATAAAGATTCTGAAAAGCTTGTGTGGTTGTTGGTGAAATCCAAGTCATAGTGTTGAGACTATAAATTCCAGAATGGTTCTTTACTTAGTGGGGCTCCCTAGATGACAGACAGTGAGGCCATGGCTCCTCTGTATCCTCATCGTGGCAGTGGGCATACTGTAGCATGGGGATCAAGGAGACAAAAAGCCATGACACTTGCAGAAGTACAGATTGCCTATTTGTAGGTGGGAGGCATGGTGCACACTTGTTTTAGAAGGATCATTTGGGCACTGGGCACACTGGAATTTTTCTCAAGTTGAATTCTTTTTTCTCTTCTAAACTATTCCTTCCCAACAAAAATGGGAATGACAAAAATACTTAAATGAGTTAACAGTTGTCTATTGGGCCATAAACATCTGACACTAGGGAGTTGACTGTAGCTGCATTAGTGTAGATGGATGTTTTAGATACAGATTTTTTTCACTGTTTACATTTTCTCCTTGATGCTTCTACATAGAAAAGAATGTGATGGCAAACCGTTCAGCCATCAGGCCTAAAGCAACATCGGGATGAGTTCTAGGTGAATGACCCAGACAGCAGCCCTAAGATATCTCAGAGATGTGTCCCAGTTGAGACATGGAAGGCACTGCTACTTCTCCTTCATTCCACCCCTCAGGGGATGTTGAAGGCTCATTGCAGATGCGTCACTAGGCAAGGTGCTACCAAGGGAACCTAGAGATGTCTTTGTCCATCAAGAGCATAGGGCAAGAAGTCACATCACATTCATGATTTTACTGTGCATTAGAAGAGCTGTGCTGTGAACCAAGGACTTTTTTTCGTAGCCTTAGGAAGGAGCCTGGACTAAAGAAATGGAGCCCTACAGCTAGTGACACTGCTCCAGTGGTGCCTGGCTTCTTCTGCTACCAAGCAGCCCAGGGACTGTGATAGCTGTTTCTCTGAAGACACACATACACTTCTTAGCACTGTTTCCTGTAACTTTCCCTGGCCTCATTGCTTGGGTTTCTACTCTTCAGGAATAGGATTAACATGGTTAATATTAGGCTGTCCATTTCAACCACAGTACTCAGTTCACTAAATGTACCTAGGCCAGTCTCAAGAAAGAGAATGCAGAACTCATCCTTAGAAACTGTTGGGACAGATGTGCTCTCCTTCCCAAAGCATGTGAACAGAAAGCAAGCAAGCACAATGCTGAGTCATCTACAGGACAAGGCAGACCTTCTAATGGAAAAGCAGGTGACCAATGATCAAAAACAAGCTTTAACAGCAGCCCTGGACTGCAGGGCCAGCCAATGCTATGGTTTCTGCCTCCACAGCATTCAATTATGTTTACCAAGAGAGACCCATTATGGACTTTGGACCTAAAGTCCTGTTCATACATAGAGACCCCAGGAGAAAGCCCAGGCTAGGCAGCCAGTCAGAGAGGTTGTGTGCAGGCCATTCCCTCTGGGAAGCTCTATTTGTACAGGAAAGATCACGTGGCCACTTATTATTCAGCTCCTTGATCTCTCCAAATGGAGTGAGTGACTAGTGAGCAAGAACTGGGGAGCTGGGAAGCTGATGTTCAATTATCTTAGGACCGACCTTTCTCCCCTGCCGAGAAAGGCCTGCTGACCTGAAATGACCGTGATATTTACGTAAGTGCTACCAGAGGAGTCACCTGATGTTCTGGATTTTTGGTTTGACACCCATGCCATGACATTTACATGGGTGACACTTGGCAGATCACTGGATGCTCCTATTCTGATCCTGTCAATATGGAGGTCATATGTATTTTTGTGGGACAACTTCAACTCAGACTAAGGTTATAAATGAGTAAGTCAGATGTGAACTAAGAGAAAAATCAGTAGTTTGTATTTATTTTGTGTGGGTAGAGACCCATTTCCTGCTTATATTACTTAAAACCCATATCCTGTTTCTCTGTCAAAATTGGCAGCTTAATTGGTAATTAAAAAATAATAATAATGTTTACACACACAGGAAAATCCCAGCTTCAAATCTCAAGGAACTTATCACCTTAATTAGATTTAAAAATATAGAAATGGGAAGAAAATGGGATCGTTATGTCCAACTACACAAAAATAAATGTTTTTCTTAGAAGGAAATTGGAGGGGAAATAAGTACTTGAAATACAGAAATTAGTCTAATAGAGTATTTTTAAAGCTGAAACAAAAGGAAGCAGACAAATATGAGAATTGTAACCAATTACCCCACACCATAATAATGGAGAGGAGCCTGGAGTAATAGACACTTCTAGAATGTTAGAACTGAAAAAGTATCGTAGAGATTGGTTTCACTTGCTTGACACGTAAGCACATCAACTCAGAAAGGCGAACAGCTCATGCCCGCAATCTCTTCCTATGCAAGAAGAACCACATCTCCATCTCAAGCATAGCTCTTCTTCTCACACATTTTTTTCAACATTCATACTCCTGCTCAGTCCCAGCCATGGAACTTATCGATTTGTTAGAGTCACTGGGCAAGATGCTACCCAGGGATCCTAGACGTGCCTGAGATATGTACAGTCATTGCATCCATAATTCTGAGATGCAGAAGCTGTTATGAACCAAGAGGTCTTGGATATGGTATGTACAAAATAGAGTCCTGGGAGACACCTGGCAGAGAAGAGAGCCCTTGACTGAAAGTGACAGAAACTCAGAGTAGCTTAGCTGAAAATCAGCATATATCACAGAAAATCCATGTGAGTTATACCCTAAAGGGCTTGTGTGCCCTTATCATCATCAATACTGTGTGATGAAGATAACTGTGTGCTGCTGTTCCCCTTCCTAGTTAGGAAGCTCTTTCCTGTGGCTGACAAAGATGGCCACAAGCAGCTCCAGGTTTATCTTCCCGGAGGAGAGGCAGGAGGGAGGGAGTAGTGAATGAGTGAGAGAGACAGATACAGAGACAGAGAGACAGAGAGACAGACCAGATCATGATCAAAGTCCAGGCTGTGGTCCTGTTGGTTTGATTTGTGTCATATACCCCTCTGTGAACACAGTTGTCTGTTGTCACTGGTGTATGTCTTATGCCAGTCCCTTCAGACTAAGACTGAGGTTTTATTTACCCAAATAAGAGACCCAAAGGCATGGAAAAGTATCCTTTAGCATATATTAAAAAAGATAGAAGTGTGTGACTCAGGAGAAAACCTCTGTCTAGTATGCCTGAGACACTGGTTTCATCCCCAAAACTGCCAAAAATACATGTGACATCATGTCTTCTGTAGACAGCAAATCCTGTAGTGCTGATCTCAGACTGCTGTCCTTCATTTCCTCTCTCTGATTATTTTTTCCTTTCCTTTCCTTTCCTTTCCTTTCCTTTCCTTTCCTTTCCTTTCCTTTCCTTTCCTTTCCTTTCCTTTCCTTTCCTTTATTTCCCTGTCCTTCTTTCTACCTCTCTTTGAGAATGGCTCCCATATAGCCCATATGCACCTTGAGCAAAGATGGTCTTAAGCTCAAGACCTCCCCACTGTGAGTGTTGACATACCCACTTCATTCTTTATGTTTGGTGGGGCCCAGATAAATGTAAGAATCATGTTACTGTGGTAGCTAACTCACAGGGTGTTTTTTACATGTCAGATATATACTTCACTCATATTCATGTACGTGCGCGTACACACACACACACACACACACACACACACACACACACACGTACGTACAGTTGTCATGGATGGCTCTTGAATGGAGGTCAGAGGACAAGTAGGAGTCACTTCTTTTCCTTTACCATGAAGGTAACAGAGATCAAACTCAAGTGGTCAGGCTTAGCATCTACCTCCTGAGCATCTCACTAGCCATGTAGAAGTGCTTTGATTATAAAGTCTGTATTCAAACTTAAATATATACTGCCTGCCATAAAAAAGCAGTTTTTAAAACTCTGAATTACTTTTTCTACTCTGTTTTCTTGCCAGTGGTTAATAAAACAACCAGCACCCTGCTTGCTCTATATTAGAGCTGAATTCTCTAGAATACAATACCATGTGAAAATTTGATTTTAAATGTGTAAAGGGATTTACTAGTAAAATGTACTTCTCTGCAGTCCACTGAAGCACTAGGGTTGTGTCTAAAGCCTGCTCATGGTAACTGGTGACGACGGGTCTTGTATTTTTGAGGCTTTGCAGGCTGAGTGAGGGCTTTTGCTGCTGTCTGACAGAGCATGGAATATTTGAGAGTGCTAATGGCGAGTGAGAACAATCAATTTTCTGCAGCCATTCCAAAAGTGCTGCAAAAATTGGAGACTCAGAGAAGGAGCCATGGAAGTAGAGGGACTCCAAGGCCATGCCCTAAATAAAAACAAGAAATACAGAAAACAACATACACACCAGGGCCATTGCCCATCCTCAGCACCGCTGTAAGAGCTGCAAGCCTGGGCTACTTAGCTATTTATATATAGTGATTTCTGGGCCAGCCTGGGACACTGTGTGAGATCCTGTCTCAGGAAAGACACATAGTGAGTGCAGGATGGTTGTAAGGAGCAGTAGGGTGGGCTTTAGGTATGGATAATCTGCTATGGTAGCAGATTCAGCATGACACTGCCCTTGCCATGACAGTGGAACAAGAAAGCCTGCTCACCAACTGGCTCATGCAGAACTTTAAGCCAAAGGTTTTATTTTTTAATGTCTGGATTTTTGAGAAGTTAAATTTTAGAAAATGTTTTTGGCTATATAGGCCATGGCATCTTAGACACTGTTTTGGCTTTGTCGAGATGACACAGTATAGTAAAAGGAACGCCAGCAAGGAATTCTGGTTATGGTCCACCTGGACCCACTTGCTGGACCCACAGCTACTCTGAGTGTCTGGCCCAGCACTGATCATCATGATCTGAGTCTGTCTCTCTGTGATATATGCAGCCACTCCATCACCTCTGCTATGAGCTTCCTCCCATGGACACTGGCTGCCACCATGCTGACCTGTGACTGGCCTCGTTGCTCCACCCACTGAACCCCAGCTGCCTGTGGTTGTGTCTTTTCCTCTCAGAAGACCCCTGAGTCTATTCCATAGCTGAGGCAGGACATTCACTCTATTTTATTGCTTTGCACATACCTCCACAACCCACAAACTTACTATTTACTATGCTATTTCAGTGCAAGGCTCATACCCTGTTTATAAACTGTGGAAAAAAAAATCACTTCTCTGCCTCTTGGCTATAACCAAATAAAGTTCATACACATACAAGGATGTAAGTTTCCCCTGCTTTTATCTCTTATTCCCTTTCCTACCCACCAAGTGTCTTCCCAGGAGGTCCCTCTCCTACTTCCGTGGTGACTTTCTGTATATGTGTGTGGCCCACAGCACCACTGCATTGATTTAAGTTCGCTTGAGTGAGCACAGTGGAGGGAGCATTTAGTGGGGTAAGGGCATCTTACCAGTGACCAGCCATTGACGAATATGCCTCCACACCTCTCAACCACCATTAAGGGCCTAGCGCTCCTTAGGGAACAGTGGCAATGTTACAGGCCCTGTGCTCATGCATGATGGAGGGAGATAGAGCCAGTCTTGAATAGATCTTTTACAGGTAATTAGTACTTTGTACCACGAGTTCTCCAGTGCAATAGCCATCTCCAGTCTAGAAGCAGTCAGCCACTCATCACAATGCCCCCATCCTCCAGCTCTTGCATCTTCTTTCCATCCCTCTCCTTCAGTGTTTGCTGAACCTTGGAGGGGGTGGCGCAAATGTCTTATTTTGGGCCAAGCACTGATGAATCATTTATTCTCAGTACTTTGACCTGACCGGTGTTTAAAGCTACCCTTTAGCTCCTCTTTGTCTTTGCCTGCTGTAAAGTTGCCCAACACAACTGAACTCTGGGTATCTGCCCAGTCAGCATTCACATACCTGTTAGAGCCCAGCATGGAGCTGGAACTGACCCTTTAAGTCCTGCGCAGACAACAGTTTCTACAACTGCTTTCCCTCCTACACCCTCAATCCAGTGTCTCATTAAATAGAGAAAAATGTCGAGTGGAGCAGGCCCCTTGCAGAACTTGACCCTTCCCAGCTTGGGCAACTCAGCTGAGAAAACCTGGGTTTGGGGTACCACCTGTGCCAAACCTCTACAAACAAACTGACAGAAGAAAGTGCTGTCAGCATCAGGTCAGAAGTCATGAGGAAAATGAGGAGCTGTGCCAGAGCTGAGACTCTCATACCAGGGTTGGGGCTCAGTAATGGGAACAGATACTCTCTGACCTATGGCCAGGTGTCCAAGGCCTCTGGCTTTTTCAGTCAGAGATATCCTCCACATACCTCGTGTCTACAACATAGACCCAGAAATGACCCCCAATCCATAACATTTTTGCTTTTCTTACTTAAAACTACAGGCTGCAGCTTGATGAAGGCTTCCCCTTGGATGCCTGTTTATGTTTAGGTAGCTGTGCTCTCGAGTAGGGGGCAAAACATCTTTGATTTTGTTCACACACACAAAAAAAATGGTGTTTAGTGTCTATGTCATAGTATTATTGTTGGGTCTTCTTCTTCTTCTTCTTCTTCTTCTTCTTCTTCTTCTTCTTCTTCTTCTTCTTCTTCTTCTCCTCCTCCTCATTTTCCTCCTTCTCCTCCTCCTCCCCTCCTCCTCCTCCTCCTCCTCCTCATTCTCTTTATGTGGCAGTTTGAGTGAATTTATAGAAGAACAAACAAATGACCTTCACATTTAACAGTCCCTAAACACTCATTGACACCTTCTCATTTGAGGCATGTTGAACTTTTAAAAGGCCCCTTACAAAGTCTCTAAATGCCAACATGCTGACATGCCCATGTAGTAGGTATGGCCATCCCCAAGGCAGGCTGATGGAATAAAAATGTTTACCTCAGACATTGCTTCCACCAAGAGCTTCTCCAAGCATCTTTGTTGAGAGTCTGTGCTAATTCATTATAACAAACCCTTTGGACTCAGGGCCTCCACCCCAAGCATGATTGCCTCGGCTGCTCTACAGATTTTATGGGTGGGCTTACGGGCCCCCCACTTGGTCTCACAGACTTCATAACAAGGAAAATCATAGGGTAAGTTTCCCTGTGTACTCAGGAATTTCCATGAAGATCATCATCAGGGTGGATAATGTCTTTCTAATTTTCATTTATTTCCTCATTCATCCCAGCTTAACTGGCTTTGCAGTTTTTGCACTCAACAGAGGTGAGCCATAACTATCCCTCACATTTTGCTCCATGACCCATTGATCCCCACTCATAACCTAAAAGTAAGTGACAGTCTGGAAGATGGGTACCAGCTTATGACTGCCCTGGAAGTAAAAATGCACATTCTGTCTGAGCGGGGTCCCATCACTACACACTAGGTCATGAGCCAGGGGACTCTCGGACTAAAGGAAGCATCAAAGCTCCTGCAACTCTGCCTACAGGAGTCTCACCACCGCTGGTCTCTCCTGAGAGGGGACACTCACTTCAGCCGCACCTTAGGAGAATGGGCATTCCTATCACCCAGCAGGCCAGAGCATGAGAAAGCACCTGGGATTTGAGTTGTTTAGAGCAGGCAGCTCTTTAGCTGTCTTCCTGCCCCGCTGCTCTGTCATGAGGACTCTCTTGCCACCTTACAGGGCCCTGGGGAGCAGAGGTATGAGGATTATGCACTTCATGTTGTGTTTGCTGTACAATAGCTGTGAAACAGCCACTTTCTTTCCATTTGTCTCGAGATGGAGACGACAGCTTCATGCTGGTGGATATAATCGCATCCTGGATGAGGCATTAGGAGAGGAAAGTGAGAGCCACTGTTTGTGGGAGATATTTGTAAAACTGGGTAGATGCACAGTCCCAAATGTTTTGCGAAAGTGCCATTTCTAAAGGGAATGCCTGCCTTCCCTGGCTGCTGCACACCAAGGCTCATTTGCCTAGAGTTACCAAAATGTATAACCAGATGATGGGACAGTATCTGAGTGTCCTAGAACCCAGTTCCAAGGATCTCTTCCTGAGTCAGTTAGAATGAAGGGTAGTCTGTCATCAGTCTCTCAGGTGGTGTGAAACCTACCACCTGACTGAATGCTGAGCTGTCATCCCTTCTGCCACCATCCTCTCCTGGCTGGATTGGTACCTTCCTTCTCCCTCTGCAGGAACCTGTTATCCACACTTGGTGCTCCTCCCCAGGACTGCTTGTGTAGTCGGCTGCATGAGAAAGCAGTAGAGAGGATATTAATGCAGCCTGGTGCCCAGTAAGGTACTGAGTGCCCTCACTAAAATGTGTATCTAAAATGCAGCTCTAGGAACTGTGGGTCAACCAGGGTGGGACAAAGGCCAGGGAGAGGGATTCTGTATTCTGAGGTCCAGAGGCCAGACTGTATTACTTTTCTCTTTGCTATAACTAAATGCCTGACAAGAAGCAACTCAGTGGCAGAGGGTTTAGTTTGGTTTTCAATCTGAGGGAATAGAATTCATCAGCCAGGGAAGCCAGGGAAGCCAGGGAAGCCAGGGAAGCCAGGGAAGCCAGGGAAGCCAGGGAAGCCAGGGAAGCCAGGGAAGCCAGGGTGAAGGGAGCTGCTTTCCCCTGGGATGGTGGAAGTGTAAGGCTGACTGCTCACGTCCCAGCAGATCAGCAGGCAGGAGCAGGAGTGCTGGCCTTCAGATGGTGTTCTCTTTTCCTCTTTAGATTGAGTATTTACCTCCCATCGGAGGGTGGTACTGCCCACTTGCACCTCAGACAAACCCCACTAGACAGACCCAGAGGGTGCCTCGGAGATGATTCCATATCCAGGCAACACCACAGGAAAGTTAGCAGTCACACTTCCTGAAGCCACTTCACTTCTCAGGTGATGCAGTTCTGGCTTGTTCTTCTGTCTCTCATCTTCCTGTGGGAATCAGTTCCCGAAATCACCTGGTTACCACTTTGGTATCTTGAAGCTAAGAAACTGCTACAGTGTTTTTCTAACCACAGTTCTGCACAAAATAACATAGTAACTGAAGGCTTCTGACTTGCCTGGAAGAGCTTCAGGTCCCATAGAGAGCCATATTCCCTGTGCAGTACTCATTTAAGCTTTCAGTCTCAACAATGCTGGCACAACCTTAATTAGTGCCTCCCTGGTCTCTCCTGATCTCACTAACACATAGAGGAGGGGATCAAAGCCTACCTGAGACTGGTTGGAGCTACTGCAGAAGCCTGCAAACTTTCTTAAGTGTGACAGAGTAAGTATTTTAGGCTTGGCAGAACCCTTGGAGTCTCTTGTATCCAGAGTGTGGCTTTCTTCCAATAAAACTTTACCTGCAAAACTAAGTAATTAATCTGATCTGAAAAACCTGATTTTTTTCTATTTATGGTAAATGATAATACTGTCTTCCTTACAGTGGCCATGCACACACATCCCAATGCAGCATTGGGATAATGATGCTATCCATACATGCAGCATTGGGAATACATACATGCAACATTGGGATGCCATACATGCAGCATTGGGAATACATACATGCAGCATTGGGATGATGATGACATACATGCAGCATTAGAATTGTGATGACATGCATGCAGCGTTGGGATGATGATGACATAGATGCAGCACTGGGATTCCATACATGCAGCATTAGGATTGTGATGACATACATGCAGCATTGGGGTGCCATACACAATTCAGTGCCACCTTTTAAGGGGATGCTGTGGATCAAACTCAATTCCTTACACTTGCACATAGAATACCTAATCTTCTGAGATATCTCTCTGGATCTCTCTGGCCAGGTCTTACTTTTTTGGATCCTTAGGATTTGGTCACATGATAGTTAATATAAGCAAGGAACGGAGTAGGTGCATGTGTACAGGGACTGCACATTAGTGCAGGAACAACATCAGGTGAACTGATGATGCAATGTGGGACCTGTAGGGGACATTCATTGCAGCATGCCTCTACCTCCCCAGGAGCAACCAGGCAGTGTGACATTATACAGTGGACTCTTAGGCAGCCTGGATTCAGGTCACACTCAAAACCCAGATCTATGTAACCTTGTCAAATTCCATAATATTTTGGGCCTCAGGCTTTGGGGCATTTATAGCCTGAGGATAAGAACATATTTGTGGCTATTGTGAGGGGCAGACAGTGAAACGAGGCAGATGCTAAAACGGAGCTAAGCTAAGAGTCAATGCCATCTTCTGCTATTCCTGCCACGGTGCTGGTCACCTGGCCACCACTGAGTAGCACGCTCCGTCAGCAGTGCTGTGACTACACAGAACAGCAAACGCTCTGGGCTATTGTACTCAAAGGAAGAGCTACTCTTGAATTTGAAATTTGCCCCAAAGGTTCAGCTCTATACTCACAACGTGAGGTAGTAGGTACTCCAAGCCATGACAGAGCTTCCACCCCAAATCAACTGATGCTGTATCAGGACTGATAGCTTCTCGTGGCTCCCAGATCAGTCACGGGTATCTCTACACGAGGAGGTCCCAGCGTGGCCTCTGAGGAGTGTCCAGAAGAAGCTAATCTTGACACCCTGCCACCCTCTTGCCTCATGACATACACCACAACTCAGTGTGTCCCATATTTGCTACAGCCTCAAAGTCTGTGCTGTGTTTTCTTCTTGCAGTGTTTTTCCCTGCTCTTTCTCTCTGGGCCACCTCTACCCTGTGTGGTGAACAAGGGTCCAAGTAGATCCAAACGCAGGCAGCAGGGGATATGCATGGGTTACTGCCTTCTCTGTGATGCAATGATAATTAGTGACACCTCTGTTGAGATGGCATTCAAACTTGTTCTTGAGCCCCAGAGAGACAGACAGACAGACAGACAGACAGAAAGACAAGTGACACCCTCCCATAGTTGCCACCATGCTAGCTCTAAGCCTGGGGAGTTGGGCCCAGGACCTTGCACTTAGCAGAACATGGAATGGGTTGGTAAGAAAGCAAGCTTCCAAACTAGAGATTCTCACTCAGGAGGTTTTCACTCATCTTCCCAAGAGCTGGAGATTCAAATCACACGGATTTCAAATAAAATGTGAGTTCAAGAAAATGTGAAGCTTCACTGATATATTGAACCCAGTTTTGTCTCCCCTCTCCCTCCAGAAGCTCCCATATGAAATGATGTCTTGGTACTTATTCGATGGTGGGTAGCAACAGATAGCACCGTTAAGTCTGTCCCCACAGGACACACTTGCCTCCACTTAAACCTGCATGTCAACCAAGCACATTGTTGAATCTATAATTTGTTTAGGTACACTATTATTTCATATACTTCTGCTAAGGAAGTCGTACCAGTTAAACTTGGACACACTGAAGAAAGGCAGCAGGCAGTTTTGGATAGGAGAGGGGGAAGAGAAAGAGACCAAATGCCCACCCTGTAGGAAGGAAGAAGCAGCTCTCATTCTTGGCTGGAAACACTGATTTCATCTTGAGCTATTTTTCATTCTGCTCTAAATAGATGTTGATAAAAAAACTCAGTGCCCAAATATAATTCCCAGCACAGAGAGCTGGCTGGGCAAATATGCAAGTGCTTCAAAAATAGCTGGCAGATGGCCTGTGTTTGGAAACAAACGCCTCCATGAAAGTAGCAACCAGGAGTTCTCCTGTGGCCCCTGGGTTCTGGGGGTGAAGGAAGCCCAGAAGTACCTCCTCAGATGACAGCAGCTCTCTGGAGGGTGGCTACTTAATCGCTCAATAAAGTCATGCACAGAGCAGTCTAGAGTGTCTCCTCTTGAAGCACACCATACTCAGCCTTGGCCCTCCCTCCTGCCACTGTAAAATATTGATTATCTCAGCTGGCTTCTCCTATACTCTGCCTTTCCTGCCAGAGTGCAGAACTGAGCAATTACCTGAAGAGCTGATGGAGCAGAGGGGGGCATGTTCAATACTGGAACCAGGGAAAGCAAGCACTGCATTTGTTCATGAGAAGTTTCCTCCTGAATGCCCCATAATGCATTTTACCTGTGTACCCTACCTCCATGGTTTAATAAAGCAGAAAGTTTTCTTTTCAAGGTGACTGTAAGACAGAAATGTTACATTGTGGGACTATAAGGCCATTGTCCATTTTTATTTGTGGGGACGTGACATACCCCACCACTCAATCTGATTTCTAACTGTATTTCGATTTTGCAACATTAAATATTAAGACAGTACTGAGCAATTTCACTGCCTGTTCAAAAGGAGTGATTGAGGAGCACCCTTTCTCCGAGAAGACCAAGAGACCTGAAGGTCCAGGTTTGACAGAGAACCAAGTGTGGAATGTAGACCTTCCTATGTGTAGGAACAATTTTCAACTGAGTGGAAACTTGGCTGTGGAGCCTGTGAACTTTGAACTCCTTGAAGACAAAAACCTCACTGTCTCATGTGTACATGTGACCCCAGTAACTCATGCTGCTGGTGTTTAGCTTAGGGAGATGACGGTCAGGGCTCCTGCTGGGATCCTGGACCAACAGATACTTGGAAATGGCCTCTCCACAGTCCTCAGGATGGTCTTTAGAAGGCATTCTAAATCTTCTAGGTGGCTATGTGTTCCTTATGATAGCATTATGTCATCAGTTGAAACTACCCTATAGAGACCTACAAGAGAGTTGGTGAGAGGTGACATCAGCAGAAACCTCATTCGTGGCTGGAGGAAATATAAATCAAACAAAACCGCTTGGCTTTGTTCTCTAAAATCAAATACGACAGAATGCTACTCCTAGTTACATATACAAAAGAAATGAATAGCTAGATATACCAACACAGACAGACAGACAGACAGACAGACAGACACACACACACACACACACACACACATTCACACACTGTGACATGTCAAATATTGCAATGCACACAGCAATGGAAAAGAACCAACTTTATGGATAAGACCATTGTATTGAATGCATAAGTTCAGAAAGGAGGTTAAATATTCTGTGGAACTCTGGGATTGCATTTGCATGAAGATTAAAAAGAAAAATTAATCCCTATGATGGAGCTGAGAATGGGGTTACCCTGAGAAAGAGGATCTTGCCTTTACATTTCTTTCCTCTTTTTGTAGTGTGCAAAGTACCTTCCTACCAAAGACTCTGGTGCATGGGGTGAGATGGTGCTCCTAAAAGGCAGTCTCTCCATGTTCAGTAATAGAGAACACTTTCAGTTTGTAGGGAGCAACCTATATTCTTGGCAACAGCTTGTACTGTTAGAAATTGGTTCTGGGAATAGTTTAGTGAAAGGCCACTCACCTGCATGCTCAAGGCCCAAGACGGGGAGGGATAGGTAGACCTTAGCACTAACCTCCAGCTCATGACAAATCCCTTCAATTACCTGTCACCATTTCCTTTAACAAACTACATGAAGCTATTTGGAACAAGTCTACTTAAGCACTCTGCATGGTTCCTGACACTGTGTAGCCACAGCCTCCCTACTGTCACCCTTACTACACACACACTCATCCTCCCTCTTTCATGATCAGGAGCATTTGTGGAAACAGCAGCAGAACCATCAAGAACTGCAAACAGGCATTAAACTTAAAATGCCTTAGAAGCAGAAGACATGCCTCAATTTTGCCAGTACTGAGGCTGCAGAGAAGGCATCTTCCCGATGTCTGTCTGGCAAGGAGGATAGGATGTGGCTCTTCAAAAGTTCAAGCACGGGGTTGCCTCACCTGGGCAGTGCAGAATTCTTGTCTTGAGTGCTCAAGACAGAAGGGCTGTTCGCAGAGGATGAGCCATGTGGTTACTCATACTGTGGAACTTTCCCTGCCCTTTTCACTTTCAAACTTATCCAAAGGCCCAGCCAGCTGTCTTGGAGTTCTCTACTAGATAAGATTCCATGAAACTAGAGGGTGCACCAAGAATAACTCCTGTCCAAACTTACCAGTGTGAGCAAGCGACTCATGAGTCCATGGCAAGCCAGTGTGTGAACTCTACCTGCAGATAGCTGCCTCTCTGCTATTCCTGCTGCTCTGACAGTTCCAAGGGAGGATGGATGAAATATGAAATGAGATTCTATCGAGCTTTGGCTTTGCAGAACAGCAGGTTGTTAATGCAAAGAAGAGATCTGTGCACCGGGCATGGACATATCCACGCGTGTCTAGTGTGTTAACAAGCATTCTGCTCAAAGTTCAGAATGTGACACTCAGGGTTTTGCTGTGCCTGCACCTAGGATGTATGTTAATTACTTTGTTCATCACCGTGAACAAACGTCTAATGAGAAATACTCTTCATTTTGGCTCACAGTTTGGATATAATACACCACAGAGGGAAGGGATCCATAGGAACTGGAGGCAGCTGGTCAGGAAGCACGGGGAGACTGGATGCTACCTCTCAGTTCACCTCCTCCTATTTATTTTTATTCCGTCTTAAACTACAGCATATAGAGGGTCCAACCCTCATTTAGGATAAGTCCTCCCACTTAGTTAAACCCTGCTACAAACATTCTTAAAGACAAGCCCAGAGGTATTATTCCATGATGATTCTAAGCCCAAGAACATTAACAGTAAAGATTAAGCATCAGCTGGGATGACCATTGGTGGTCACATTACCACATCACTACTGCACATGTGAACACCGAGGTGGCTGGCCCTGTCAATACTGCACATGTGAACACCGAGGTTGTTGGCCCTGTGCCTGGGAGATCTCCTCCAGACTTAGCAATCTCAAATAAGAAGATAACATCTTTTAATGCAGTCAGTAAAACCTTCCATGAGAAATTGCACTTTCTTCTCAGGTATAATTACAGTGAAACCTTATTCATACATACACGGCTCCTCTTGTGATCTTAGGGGACCTCTTTTACTGGGATATCTGCTCCTCCCACATCTGAACACATCTTGAGGCATGTTGGAATATTGATAAGTGGTAAGATCTGGCTGATCCCAGACCCTGGGTAAGGAACTGGTGAACAACTCATTAGAATCCAGCGCCCACAATTTTATGGCACTGCCTAAAAAGCTCCTGTGGTCAGCAGGGTTTGTGTTTTACACACAGAAACGTTCGAGTTTGTCAAAACTCTCCTCAGAAAACCAGTATTCAACATCTGGTGGAATCAGATCTGCATGGACCTAAATGTTGAGAATGTTACAGGTTCCCAGTAAGAGCTGCCAGGGATAGCCAAGAAAGTGATTCGCCTCCTGTCTCTGTCTCTAGTTGATGTTCAGGTGGATAAAATCTCTACAAATAGATTTTTGTTTTTCAAACCCAAAGTTCCATGGTGGTGCAGGGTAAGTTTCGCCACAGTGGGGTCCCTTCATGGCAGAAGCAGCTGCCTTTGCCAGTGTGGTAGAGAAGGCTGAAATTCTTATCTAGTAAGTCTGGAATACAGGATCTAAAATGACTTGGTCAGTGCCACCATCTTCCCCACAGTTATGGCATAAGTACATCCCGATCATATTGATTCCAACCAAGGTGGGGAAGGTCTCTTCATTACAAGAATCCTGCTCTTGGGGGAACCTTTCTTACCAGCTGAGCTACAAAAGAAACAATCGGCGACCTCCAGGAGAGCTAAAACTGCCCTGTGTATTCTATGAGGTCCCACAGCAGGCCTTTGGAATTTTCTAGACATGATGGTAAAACGCCTTGCTGCTTACCCCCTGTGAGGAGGGAGAAGCCTAGACTCAGAATCCAGAGAGGCGCAAGCAGAAAGCCTGAGCTGTGAGTGTGGTGGCTCCTCTGTCCTCACAGACCTACTGGTATTCCCACATGGTTTTGTTTTTCTGTTTGTTTGGTTGGTTGGTTTTGAATAGGAAAATTTCTCCTTCCCCTTCCTTTATAAAGCACAATTTGAAAATTGCCTCTCCAGTATTCTGCATCAGGTTCTGGCAATGCCCAGGGCTGGTTAGTGCTGTGTCTGTGGAGCTCTGACGCCCTGTCCTCAGGAGGAGGAGCATTATTGTAAGGAGGAGGGGCATTGGTTAAAGTGTGAGGAGAACTCTCCGTGTATTCAAGCTGCATTTTGCTAACAGGACTAAGGAACAGGGCCTCTCCCCCGCCCCCAACATAGTGTGGCTGAGAAGAACATACTTCCAGAGAGTTGAGGTGTTAGCCACCAGGGAAAGTTCCAATGGGCTTGGAGAAATGTGCTGCTGAGTTGTGGTGACCTACTTCTGTTAGTACAGCAGCTATCATAAGTGTTCTCTTTTACCTACCTAAAAGAAATCACACTGAGGAAGCAGGCACTTTCAAAGTGAAGGTGAGGGTGCTGGCCAGAAAAATACAACCTAAGAGATGATTTGATCAGGGCCTTTCTTTTTCCAGAACAATAATTTAAGTCACATTTATTAATGTGTGCATGTTGGGAGTCAATATGCATGTCATAGGGCTGGGCTGGAGGTCAGAGGTCAGCTTGGGGATGGGGGGTCACTGGACAGCCTAGGAGCTGGTTCTTCTCCTGACATGCTATGTGGGTCTGACTAAATGCAAGTCCCTAGGCTGGGCAAGAAGTGCTTTTGCCTGCAGAGCCATCTCACCAACCCTGACCAGAACCTTACTCTGTGAGGAATTACAGTAAGTCTTGAAAAGTCCCATCTCCACGCCGCTAGAGAAGAGATGAGGTACTGAGGTTATACTGAACAAGTAGGCCTTCCCCGAAGACTACCGAACACAAGAAGCCAGCTCTCTTGCCCAGCATCCTCCTGCTCCTTTCCTGTGTACATCTTAAATAGGCTTTCTTTATGACTCTGGGGGATAAAATCTGAATCGTACTTTATGTGAACGCTTTTCACTTTTTAGTTTATTCCATAACATCATAACATAATCTGAAAAAAAATCTTCAAGACAGTCTATGCATGTGTAGTGATATGTGGATGAAAACAGCACAGAGCAGCACACCGAGATCGTCCCCAGTGCAGAAAGATCAAGCCCTGGATACTGGCTTGTCTTTCTACAGCACAGGTAAGCCAGCACAAAGACTGCAAAGGTGGACTGTGGCTCGTAGGGGAGGGCAGAGTGGAAGTCTGGGTCCTCTCCACTCAGTGTGAAGCTGATTCCGAGAAGAGAGAAGAGCATTATGTAAGAAGGTTGTCTTAGTCAGGGTTGCTGTTGCTGTGATGAAACACCATGACCAAAACAACTAGAGAGGAAAAGGTTTCGTTCACTCACAGTTCTAGAAAATCCTTCATCCTTAAAAGCAGTGAGGGCAGGAACTCAAGCAGGGTGGGATCCTGGAGGCAGGAATGGATGCAGAAGCCATAGAGGGGTGCTTCTTACTGACATCCTCACCACCTTGCTCAGTCTGCTTTCTCATAGAACCCAGGACCACCAGCCCAGGACAGCACCGCACATGGACTGGGCACTCTCCCATCAATCACTAATTAAGAAGAAAATGACTTATAAGTTTGTGTACAGCCCTGTCTTATAGAGGCATTTTCTTTTCTTTTTTATTAGATGTTTACTTATTTACATTTCAAATGTTGTCCCCTTTCCTGGTTTCCCCTCCAAGAACCCCCTATCCCCTCTCTCCTCCCCCTGCTCACCAACCTACTTGCACTCATTTCCTGGCCCTGGCATTCCCCTACACTGAGGCATAGAGCCTTCATAGGACTAAGGGCTTTTCCTCCTATTGATGACCGACTAGGCCATCCTCTGCTACATATGCAGCTGGAGCCATGGCTCCTACCATGTGTACCCTTTGGTTGGTGATTTAGTTCCTGGGAGCTCTCAGGGTACTGGTTAGTTGAGGTTCCTTCCTCTTAGATGACTTTAACTTGTGTCAAATCAACATAAAATTATTCTGCATGAAGATGTTACCAGACTTCCATCTGCTATGCTCCGTAGCAAGCTCCCAGACGTGAGAGAACTTACTCCTTCTTCCCCTGTTTCAGGATAGAGAGAAAATGTCCCCTATCTTCCTCGAGTCCTCAGGACCCAGCCTTCCACACGCACATGTTTGAGTTTTTGCAGGCAGCCAGCATCTGTTGTAAGAGTCCTATCAGAGACGGTGTTTCTGCTGAGAGTGAGTGTAGAAAGAAAAGTCTCTGATCCTGGAGCTCAAGGCAGTAAAGCTGGTGGGCTGAGAAAGCAAAAGGTGCATTTGTACAGCAGCCTGGTACCATCACTGCTGTACAATACAGCTGTCATGGAGAACACGGGGAAATGCGGAGGAAACCATTAGTGATCGATGGAATAACTAAAGGCAGTCACAGAAGGGTGTCTGCGAAGGTGGGCCTTGTGGGTGAAACAGACGGCATTAGAGCAGTGGTTCTCAACCTGTTTGGTCGTGACCCCTTTGGAGGTCACAAGGGTCGCATATCAGATATCATGTTTCATATCAGATATTTACATGATAATTAATAATAGTAGCAAAATTACAGTTGTGAAATAGCAACAAAAATGATTTCAGGGTTGGGGTCATCATACCACGAAAACTATATTAAAGGGTCACAGCATTAGGAAGGTTGAGAACCACTGTGTTAGAGGATGTATTCCAGGCAGAGGAACAGCATGGTGCAGAGCAAGCTCTGTGCTGTGTGTTAGGCTCAAGTGTCAATGAAATCACACACAATCTGGTCCCATGTGCTTGGCATGTCCATTCTAAAGGGAAGATGGGCTAAACTAGAAAACAGCAGACTTTGTCATAGTTACAAGTCAGGTTATTCCCATCACCCACACACGGGCTCACAACCACCTGTAACCCGTTACAGGGGCTCTAACACCCTCTTCTGACCTCCGTGGGTGCTTCATGCACGAGGTGAATTTGTATACACACAAGCAAAACATTCATGCACATAAAACAGTTCTTAAATGGGTTATGCTGAGAATAGGGAAAGGGTTTGGGATTGGCCAGTGGAGAAAGGAGGGAGGAAGCTTGTGACTCAGCCTGTGGAAGGTCAGAGATGGGACAGCCAGAAGAGGGGCTGGGGTTGGAGTGAGTCTGGGCTCTCCCTGGAGCCCAGATGAAATTGATTATAGAGCTGTTAGAAGGTATAAAGAGAAGTGCAGAGGCTGGACATGGTGCAGCCCCCTTGATAAGTCTGATTTTCTACTCAGCATGCCATTGATCATGATGAACTCTGAAAGAAATGATCACATTTGCAGCTAGAGGGCATGACATGACTTGGGCATAGACTGAAGTAGTGGCAGTAAAAAGGTAGCTTAAATTTTAAAGGAGATGTAAAGGCACACGACTGTGGACTGTATGGATGGGTAGATTGGCATGGGCGGTGTTTCCACTATCTTTCAATGTCTGATGTCAAGACCGCAGGCTCTCCTGGTACCCTCTGTCTCAAGACCGCAGGCTCTCCTGGTACCCTCTGTCTCAAGACCGCAGGCTCTCCTGGTACCCTCTGTCTCACATCGATGTATTCACTGTTCCTGGGTCATGAGAAGAAGTAGAGGCTCCAGAAGACCAAACACGTTCTTCAGTTCATGGCCAGACTAGCCCTGAGGAGTGTGTGTGCCTTGTAGAGATGAGGACGCTAATGTGTAGTGAGTGCTACCCTGGTCATGCGTAAACATTCCCCTTACCAGCATCAGAGTGTTTAGGAGGCCTCCAGGGTGTATTCATTCCATAAAACTGGTTTCGCTGTGAGGTCTGGCTGCTCTTGTTGTATTTCATTTTATCCTTTGACAGACGATCTCACATTGTAGCCCAGGATGGCCTTAAACTCATTATTTTCCTGCCTTGGCCTCCTTCGAGTTGGGATTAACAGTGTACACTGCCACATGTGACTTCTGTAGCATTTTAAGTGACTACTATTCCGGGGTCTAGCCTCGTTCCTAGCAGGGGTGAAATCCAGTGAGACTCTCTGGGGAGGCTTTGTCCTTAGAGGGGGGTCTTGAGAAGCCCTGGAGTAGAATGGACAAGACACTGCCCTTCCCATGAAGCTGATCCCTTTAGAACAGGATTAGTAAAACTGTGTATTCAAGTTCAACCTCCAAGTGTGAACAAACCTTCCTCAAACATAAGCCAGGGCCAGGCTGACTGATGTGTGCCAAGGGGATTATGTCATCCATGAGGAATGTAGTCTAAAGCCTTACAGGCACAGAGAACAGCTGTGGTGCCCTGTGACTTAAGACAAACTTGTTTTATTTTGTTTTGCTCATCTCGGTAAGTAGATGTTCCAGACATTCATTCCTCTGGCAAAGCTGAATGTGAAGGGATGAAAATTAACAGTAGGCCATTATCGTTTCTCCCACAGACCTTAAGAGAAACAAACCTCAGGAGAAATGCTTCCCTTTCATTTCCGGACGTTCATTCTCCCACCCCTCACCCCCACCCCTGCTCAGCCTCTTTAGCTATAAGCTAAGGAGTGCTGACTTACTCAGCAGTGGGGACTTCACAGAAAGCCAGGCAGGAGGCCTTGACATGGTGCTCTGTTGGCTATGCCAGAAGCCTGGGGACATTCATGCCAAACACTGATGTTTGACTAATTGGCAATGTCTGGGGAGCTGGCACAGGGAAAAGAGAATGTCTGCAGGCGTTAGGAAAGAAGGCCCAGAACCCGCTGCTGAAGTCTCCGAAAGAGCCTGCCCAACTCCGAAAACATAAAAATTTGGGGGGAAAAGGGACATTTTAAAACTATCACTTATACCCCCAAAGGACATCATGCCCAGATTCCCAAAGGTCAACAGGGTTGGACTTCGAGAGACTCAAGCCAGTGTGTGGATGACTTGGGGCCACAGTTGTCCTGAACCCCTGCTTCAGTCTCTTCCTGGAACCTCCAGAAAGACTAAGCAGGACTGGGATCATAGAGATGTGTTACAGAAAATCGGGGCGCAGCAGGGGGATCTGAGTAGGCAGGACCTTTCAGCACTAGCCTTGCCAACTGAGCTGAAATGCCACTTCCTCCTAATGCTCCCCTTTCAGGCTCAGTTTCCTCTGGAGAAGATACTGTGCTGAGGGTCCTTGAGGTTTAGTATGCAGCCCCAAACCAGCTTCTTCTAGGCTTTTCACAGTTGGTACAATATGACCATTCAGCCTACACTTCTGTCATCATGCTTTCTCACCATGATGCACTGCTGTACCCCCCCCCCAAAATAACCCACCTGTATGCCAAAATAAACCTGCCATCCCTCAAGTTTCTTTTTCCCAGTATTTAATCACAGTGATAAGAAAAGTAATACAGTAACTAATATAGGGGGAGGTGGGGGAGCTCCCATCCCATCCAGTTACTCCAGTAACATCCAGCCCTTCAGCCTAGCAGATAGTATCAATCAGGCTGAGCCTCAGAGTCAGCTCCTTCCCTTGCAGAAAGGGTCCGGGTCAGAGTAGAATTCCTTCCAAGGCACTCACCTACCATGTAGAAGCTTGGGAGTCAGTGTTGCTTAAACGGAAGAATCTGGGCATTTACTTGCTACACTTTATACAATCAGCCTATGTGTCCATTGCAGAGGTGGGCTGGCCACAATTTTTAAAGTCACATTTCCTCAAATAGAAACAGGCCACCATGCGGGGGAACCTCTTGCAAGACGGATCTGATCTTCAAGCTGAACTTTGCTTGACATCCCCTCTGTGAGACAGGGTTTTCAGAAGAAAACACTGACCCATTAAACTGGCCAATGGTACAGTTTGATGAGCAATAGTCATACTATTGTCACTGATCAAAGGGTGAATTGATACAAAGTGTGGCATATAATTTGCCAGTATTATTTGACAAGGTGAAGGACACACATGTCTAGTAACTCAGGGGAAAGGTGAATGTGTGTGTCCTAGGCATTTATGTGTGGGTGTGTTTTGTGTATGTAAGACTGTCTCTAGCAATGCTATACAAAACAGAAGGACAGACAGAACCTCAGATTTTGGTGGTGCCGGGCTGTAGATGAGACACTGAAAGGAGACAATTTGGTAAAAACCATGAGTGAAACTGAGCTGTCACCATCATAGAAGTGGCTCACAGAAAGTAGATGTTTTCACTCGCATAGATCTCAAGTGACCTTACCCTTCCTAAGCCAACGTTTCCTCTGTGAGCAGAGATGTTCTGAACAGGGAACTGAGGAGATGGCGAGCATAGGGAGATGGGACCCTTTCTGCAGCAGAGGACACTGTCAGAGTGTAGCATTAAAACGGTACGCTGGAGCATCAAGGTATGCGTGTCTGACCCTGGGCTACCCAAGACGCCAGTGACACTCCCCTTTTCCTGTTCTAGGTGTGATCTGGCTGGTGATGGTCTTTTCAGTGTTTCTCTGGGCAGGGAAGTCTGGAGAGTGTTTTCTAGAGTAGTCTAGTGCGTAATCAGGACTCAGCAAAGGCTATGTGGGCTTGTTAACATACTCGTGTATCTTGGTGATCTGCTGGAGAGATGATGGAAGGAAGTGGGTAGAAGGTGAAGAGTGTGCAGGGCAATAATTATTTCAAACTTGCTACTTCTGCAGTTTGTATGGATTATTAGATTCTCACTGCTATGGTAACACATTACCACAATTTAATGATATGAACCAATGCAAGCTTATTACTGAGGTTGAAAGCAGGGCTCGTGGATCTGGAGTGGCGGCTGGTAGGACTGTGTTCCTTCCAGGAGGCCCTAGGGTCCATGTCCTTCTCTGTTTCCAAGTTCTCTGACTTGTTGTGCCTGTCTGTGAGGTCAGCAGGACTGGTTCAGCCTTGCCTACTCTATCACTCAGACTCAAACACTCTTGCCTCCTCCTTCAATTTAAAGGATGCGTGACATCACTGAGCCTACCTCAGTGGACCAGGACAGTCTTATGTTAGGAGCAGTTCATGGAAACCCTTACCACACCTGCAGCCTCATTTTCCACATTCCAGTGACATAATGTAATCATACATTCTAGAGATTAGATTGTAACATCCTTGAGGAGAGGCCATTACTCCCCCTATTGAGAATATGAGTTTTTTTAAAAAAAATTTTTGTACTGGATAGCTTTGTGTCAACTTGACACAGCTGGAGTTATCACAGAGAAAGGAGCTTCAGTTGTGGAAATGCCTCCATGAGATCCAGCTGTAAGGCATTTTCTCAATTAGTGATCAAGGGGGGAGGTTCCCTTGTGTGTGGTGCCATCTCTGGGCTGGTAGTCTTGGGTTCTATAAGAGAGTGGACTGAGCAAGCCAGGGGAAGCAAGCCGGTAAAGAACATCCCTCCATGGCTTCTGCATCAGCTCCTGCTTTCTGACCTGCTTAAGTTCCAGTCCTGCATCCTTTGGTGATCAACAGCAGTATGGACATGTAAGCTGAATAAACCCTTTTCTCCCCAACTTGCTTCTTGGTCATGATATTTGTGCAGGAATAGAAACCCTGACTAAGACATTTTATTAGGTATTTTCTTCATTTACATTTCAAATGCTATTCCAAAAGTCCCCTATACCCTCCCCCCACCCTGCTCTCCTACCCAACCACTTCCACTTCTTGGCCCTGGCGTTCCCCTGTTTGGGGCATGTAAAGTCTGCAAGACCAAGGGGCCTCTCTTCCCAATGATGGCCAACTAGGCCATCTTCTGCTATATATGCAGCTAGAGACACGAGCTCTGGGGGTACTGGTTAGTTCATATTGTTGTTCCACCTATAGGGTTGCAGACTCCTTCAGCTCCTTGGGTACTTTCTCTAGCTCCTCCATTGGGGGCCCTGTGTTCCATCCAATAGATGACTGTGATCATCCACTTCTATATTTGCCAGGCACTGGCATAGCCTCACAAGGGACAGCTATATCAGGGTCCTGTCAGCAAAATCTTGCTGGCATGTGCAATAGTGTCTGCGCTTGGTGGCTGATGATGGAACACAATCAGATGGCACTTCCTGTTTCCAGAAGGAGACTTTAAGGCAAGGATCTGGTATGTATCCTTTGAGATTTGTTTCATAAAATCCTTAGAAATGCTGGTGTGGAAAGAGATGGAGACGGGGTAGTGAAGGCTGCCAACACAGAGTGGCTTTTCAGGCTGGGCATGGTGGCACTCTCAGCAGCTGAGAGCAAGAGGCAGCAAGACCCTGTCTCAGAAACAAAAGTAAACTCATAAACCAAAATGTGTATGTGAGTGACGTCCTGATATTGTGGGGTGGTTGTTGTCAACTTGACAGAAGCTACCGTATCTCGGAAGAGGGACTCAACTAAGAAAATAAGACTGGCCTCCGGGCAAATCTGGCAGGCATTCCCTTGCTTAATAATTGATGTTGGAGATCCAGGGGTGCTACCCCTAGGCCTGAGTTGTATAGCAAGGCAGTTGTATAGCAATAACGGACACTTGAGTCCGTTAGTGACACCCCTCCATCGCCTCCCTGTCAGTTCCTTCCCCGAGTTCCCTGGGTGACTACAAGCTGTAAACTTCAAAAAACCTTTTCCTCCTTGACTTCCTTTTCATCAAGCCATGGTATTAACAGCGCTGGAGACTCTAACCAAGACACGAGACTGTTAGCTTCTACAGTGGGATAGAAAGAGCAGCACCCAAGATCAGTGGGAATCCCAGGTCAGGACTTATTCTTATTTGTTAGCATGCATTTGCGATTGGCTGGGGGCTGTTTTTAGGAGAATCGAATTTTCCCAGGATCTATGGAGCACCAGGGCCCCAGGCAAAAGAAAAACTTAAAGGAAAAAAAATGCCCTTGCAAAGAGGAAGTAGAATGAGAATATAGTGAAAACAGTGAAGGCTGAGGTGAACAGAGAAGCCGAAGCTGGGACAGAACAGACAGTGCCAATAGCAGTGTCTATCGTGACTGTGGTAGAGCTCAGAATCTGATGGACAAGAAAATTCCCCACACTTCCTGAAGGATTCTTCAGAGACCTAGGAAAAATCCCCCACCCTGTGCCAACCACAGGTGCTCCCCTTTTCTGTCTTATATAGTGACAGATTTTGTTTGATTAAAAGGGGGTAGAGGAACTGGAATGCTTTTTTAGAGAGACAGAGACAGAGGCAGAGACAGAGACAGAGGCAGAGACAGAGGCAGAGACAGAGACAGAGGCAGGGACAGGCAGGCAGGCAGGCAGACAGATTTTCTTGTCCTTATTTTCTTGTCCTGGACATTGTTAATGTTGGATGCTAGCTCTTCATGGAAGCGACAGAGAGCTGTCATTTTTATTTCCCTCGGGGTCTTCAAGAATAGAACCTGGATTTGGTTTTGTTGGAGAAAAAAAGAACATGTTCCTATCTTAAAAATAAAAAAGCTGCAATGTTTGGGAACTTAGAATCTTTCCTTTCAACGTGGGCTGAAGGAAGTGTAGTAGGGAGGGGAGATTAACTCCATGTTAATGGAATGTTTAAGGGTGAGATAATGGTGTGATCAGCTATTGACATGATTTGTGCCTGTTTGTGTCCGTTTGCCTGAAGAGTGTGATGTGAGCGGGGATGCACCAGGAACAGGCCACACGAGACTCTTCCTGGGCCATGGGTTATAATTTATACCAAGAAGGTCTATACATTCCATAAATATGGTGTGTTATGAATTAGTAGAGTAATATTGAACATCCCTAAACCCCTTATTATGGTTTCTCACTTGAAATGTGTTTTCAATATGCATTTATTCAGCAGTGCTTAAACATGGCAGCTATAAACACATGCTTTTTAAGTCCTGTGGCCACATTTTCTTTCTGCTTAAATGTAGCATCAGATGTTTTTACCAGCAGATAGGAGGAGCTATATAAAAACAAGCAGTATTTTTTTCTTCTAGAACTCCTGATTCAGTATCCCCAAAGCAAAGGGACATGCTATAGGGCCTTGCTGTAGTTTCCCTAGTGGGAATTTCTTTAAATTTTTAGCACTTGGCCTGGAGTATGATATGGTGCCCGTGTGTGTTAGAAGTCTGTACTCTATGTTACTGTGCCTTATTAACTTAGTACTACCTCATGGTCTCTGCTGACATCTGGGAGAGGGGCTGAAGATCCAGCATGGTCAAAATGGCCGGAGCCCCAGAGTGTGCCCCGTGACTGTCCCTCAGAAAAGAATTAGACTTCATTTTGTCAGGCTGTGACACAAATGCATGATGGCATTCCTCCACAGCAATGAAACCAGGTGTTTTCCAAAACTGTGTTCTCTGAGACACTTAAAGTTGATTTTAAAGTCTCAGCTGCTTTCTCTCTGGCACACATAAATCTACTTGTGTGCCTATGCTTGTAATTTCAGTGGATGGATCCAAGGTGGCAGGTAAGACAAAATTCAATTAACAGTACATATTGTATGTAGTTACAGTTCCCATCCATGCAGCTAGTAAACCCCAACAATATTAAAGAGCAAAAAGATATTTCTTTCTATTACATTTTTGTGTTTGGTGTGTGTGTGTGTGTGTGTGTGTGTGTGTGTGTGTGTGTGTAGGTAGGTAGACAGACAGACGGACAGACAGACAGATCCCTCTACCATGTAGGTCAAGGGTATCAAACAGGCCATCAGAGTTAGCAGCAAGCCCCTTTACCAGATGAGTCATCTCACTGGCCCTCAAAAGACATGCTAAACCTGGTGATGTGATGTGGCCTGCCGCGATTGGAGTGGATATGAGAGTATAAAAGGGCTTGTAGCCCAGGGCTCAGGGGAGAAGATTGTTCAAGGTTCCTGAATAAACTGCTGTTAGAAGAAAAAAAAAAAAAAAAGACATGCTAAAATACTCCAGGAGTGCTTCGATGTTTAAATTCAATTTGTTTATTGCAATGACCATGAGTGTGTAGGCTAACAAGAATTCTAGTTTTGTGAATATATAAAATGTAGTTAGAATGAAATTTTATATGGAGCACTATTGCAGGAAATATAGAAGAAGAAGAAGAAGAAGAAGAAGAAGAAGAAGAAGAAGAAGAAGAAGAAGAAGAAGAAGAAGAAGAAGAAGAAGAAGAAGAAGAAGAAGAAGAAGNAGAAGAAGAAGAAGAAGAAGAAGAAGAAGAAGAAGAAGAAGAAGAAGAAGAAGAAGAAGAAGAAGAAGAAGAAGAAGAAGAAGAAGAAGAAGAACTGGCACATTCCCATGTTTATGCCTCTGGCCTGGCAGCCTGGCTGGCCATGCACTGGCTGGTAATGGCCAACCTGTTTTAATCTCATGGAGCTTCTGACTCTGAACTCCACAGTCTCTCCACCAAGCTTGCTAGGTTCCCACTGGAGAGTCACTATCATGCCAACCACATGCTTCAAATCCCCCATGGCCTTTGTGGAGCATCTCAGACAAACCCATGCTGGGCTGCTGTACCTTTCTCTTAAACCCAGACAAGCTGCCACATGAAGGAAAAAACAACACAAACTTAGCTCAGAAACAATGGTAACTCAATCTCTGGGCGCAACAACTGAAACCTCATCTTGTCAGCCTTATTAAATCTGATTCCTCGGGTGGCGAATCCTTGTGGATCTGCCATGATACTGGGAAACTCTAGCAGACATCTTACCCCTCTGCTGTTCCTCTTCCAAAAAGGACCTAACTCTCTCCTGCTCCTCTCTTCCTCCACCCGACCTGGAAGTCCCACCTACTTGCCCAATGATTGGCTCCTTTATTCATTAGGTGATTGGTCCAGACTCAGACCCATCCACAACACTTCTCCTTTTCTGTTCTAATAAAAAACAAAACCTTTATCTCTAATATAAATAAAGCACAACTATTACCAGTTTGTCATCTATGAAGTATAAGATAGACCTAACACCCATTCCATCATTTATGTCATTAAGATAAAAAATTGTCGTGTAACCTAAATTAAGACTTATTATTCTACCTTGACTTATGTCCTGGCTTTAGATAGTATGCCATATGAAAACCATCCTCTCAAATCTATCCTCTCAAAGTAAATAGCCTGGGTTGGCTATGAGACGATAAGTAGTTTTTCAACCCCATCAGAAATCCGAGAATGACAACATAAACTGAAAATATATAGGAAGCCTAACACCGCTTCCAGAACTGAGACAAATTGTAGAGACAACTGCCTACCTATACAGCCCCAATAAGTGAGGAAGATGGAGCACGTCTTCAGCCTTTTCTGGCCCAGGATCATCTGACAGACCTTAGAGATACAGGAATATTAAGGACTAGCTTATTCTGTCTTGGCATAACTAAACTGTCCTAACCTGTAAATTGTGTCATTTCAAGAACAGTACAGGCCTACAGGAGAGATTAGCAATTTTCTGCCCAGTGGCCACCTAGCCACAAATGAACAGCCTTACCTGGAGGTAAGATGCTCTGTTGCTTCTTTGAATCCATGAATAGGAAGCTTTAGGAGCAGATTTGTCACAACAAGTGAATAAATAACATTAACTGTCACATTCTGTGGATTTCTGATGTCTTTGAAAACCTGTTCTCCATTAACTACTCTCAGCTATTTCTAATTAAAATATCTGAAAACACCCTAACAATAAACTCAGAGCCATTAATTTGCTAGTTGGCCCTTAATACACAGGTTTAATCATCTCAGATCAGTTTATAATAACAGCTATAAAAGGACTGGGTCTAAGACCTGTACTTTTAAATTTTTTGTATCAATAGAAGAAATGTGTACCAATGAAAACCTTGATTTTTGCATCAAAATAAATTCTGTACCAAAATAAGAAATTATAACTTCAGCTCAGTAACAATTTAAAAGATTTCTACCAAATGAGATTATGACTATGTAGTCAACTCTAGGTATTCCTCCCTGTTCCAGTTATGACCATTTCTATATTCCCCAAGAAGACAACCTTTAATAACTACCTCCAGGGAACTGGGGTGACGACTCTTCATAACTTCTTCAAGCTGAATATGAGCATTGAGATAATTTGAAGTCGGGGGTGGGGAGGAGGGCTGGGAGGGAAAATAGGGAAGTTGGTTGGCCTTAAAAAAGCCACACCAATGATTGGTTTAGTCTCTGATGCCTGTGCCCTGACTGGATCCAGCTGAAAGACCAAGATATCAGGAGTTCAAGCAGGTCAGTTTAGGATGTCTGATGATGAGAACCACCAAGGCTATACATTCTGCAATATATAAATCCATTAGCAAAATTTTAGTATCATCATTTAGTAACCTTTTTGTTTGATTCTCTGAAATCTAGTTCTTCGGGGGGGGGGGGTCTCCCTCTATCAAATCTATTCTTTTCTTGGATAAACATAGTATAACTTTGTACAACTAACTCAGTAAGACATATCAAGTTTCAGGCATGAAATTATGTTTTACCATCTCTGGAAAAATATGAGATCCTATAGCTAAAATGAATGCATCTTATCCAGGAAATGATGGAATAGAGAAAGATTATAACATTACTGAAATGTTAAGTTGGGGAACCAGAACTGAACTCTAGGAGCTGTGTGGCTTGTATATTTTATAAGAAGGTGGGATAGTCTATTATCTTGCATCTTGGGCTTTCTGGCTCCTATCAGTGGCACATGAGTGTGGAATCTTTAGATTTATCTGATGGGTGGAACTAGAGGAAATCCATCCCCATCGGTGGTCTGCTGACAAATAAAGTGGATGCTTGGTTCTGCCCTATCACCTGAAGACCTCATGAAAGGATGTGTTAGGAGGAGCAAAAGCTAACCCACAGGAGTCTGATAGATCAGGCTGATGGATGGAGAGACCCATGGGAAGGGAGCAGGAACAGTTAGTACAGCTTGTGATTAAGTTGCATAATCAAGAGCATTATTTAAGAAATGGGAGCTCCTGGGAAAAATTAAATGCCTTCTTCTTAGCATCTTAACTCTTTTGAGTAAATCCTCAATGAAACCTTGCCTGCACCTCTCTTATGCTAGCCATGCTGACTGGCTGACGGTGACCCAGTGCAGTGCAGAAGGCTTGTCTGAGGTTTCTCAGAGGTCCTCTGTGGAAGCAAAGCCAAGGCCCTGCTCATTTGCTCCACAGATTCCAGTTTAAGAAATGATTTCCTTTTGTTCCTGGAAGAGAGCTGAAATTTACACTTCACTTAAACCTAGTTCTGATTTCTTAAAAATTGTGAGTTCAGTTTGTATCTTTATAACTAAAATGAGAATACTGAGAGACCTTAGAAGCCACATCTTTACCATTTGATAACCAAAGACCTTGAGCAAATAGTCATAGCACTTGTGAAATTAGAATAACATCATTGCCCAGTTTAGAGATGACTGGGAAGGAGTCTGCACAGTTTTAGGTATCCAGTGCCCTGTACACACTAAGTGCTTGATTTCAGTGAGAATTAGCTGCTACTTCTGTTATTGGTGGCTTGCCATTCAGTTCGCTTGAACCTAAGAAGGATTAGGGTTCTTCAGCCTTTTCAACCTCCTTATGGTACAAGGAGTTGAAGCTAGTACCTCAGGTATGTGAGGCAAGTGTTCCAGTGGTTTTGTTTTATTTGTTTGTTGCTATGTTTGTTTGTTTTTCATGCAAGATAAGTTAAAGAGGAAGGCTCTGGCTCCCAAGTCCTGTGGAATGTGTTCTCTTGGTTTCCCTGAGTTCCTTCCTGTGTGATGTGTCTGATGTCACTGAAATCCCTCTTGGAATCTTTCCTGTTCTCTGGTAGTGTTACCTGCTTAGATACGCATAGGTAATATTCATTATTAATGAAACTTTATAAAACACATGCAACCACATTTCAAACCTTGTGGGTTTTGCAGAGTTCTGTGTGTTCGGTTTGGGAATAACAGTCAATGTCTGGTCTTCTGTGAGGAAAGAGGCAGACCAGAGCCGAATCCTGGAAAAGGTCCCTGCTCTTCTGCATCTCCGGGTGTTCCCCCAGAGGCTCTTCTGCAGAGGATGCAGAGGTGTTACCCAGTAGCTGAACTCATACTCCGTGTGCTTGCCAAGAGAGCAAATGAGAATGATAAGGATATGTGTGGGACTTGGGGAGAAACCAAATACAGCAGATTGGATTTACCACATTAGTGATAGAGGGAGAGAGACGAGAGCACTCTCTGGGTTCATTTTTCCCTAAGGACAGGCTGGTTTGCAACCCACCTGGCTGTTAGCTAGGCTCGGTGACTCTGGGTTACTCAATCTCTCGGGGCTCTGGGTCAGTCATTTTAGAACCTATTTCTCTGGTCTTCTGTTTCTTCACTGATGGCTGTGGAAGAGTTCCAAAGTAGAAATCTCTCTGTTGAGTCAGGTCATGTGACTGGGGCAATATCCAGCTGATGGTCTCACCTGGTGATGAGGAACAACGCCTAAAATTATCCTCTGTGTTTGCTATCAGGACAATGGCTGGGATACTCCAGGCAGGCGGCTGCATACCTTAGCATCCTTTGCTCTGGCCTCTCTAGCGGGAGTACAGATCCCTTCTTCATTTGGTTGATGTAAAGGAAAAATGCATCAGCACACAGAAGACAGCAGGACCCAGAGCAAGCTGGCTGGATTCAGCCAAGGGCAGGGAATAAGAAGGTGGAAGGTCACAGCAGTGACCTCCATCCATCCTCACCTTTGCCTCATTCTGCAAGCTTCACCTCATCTGTTGTTTCACCTTCAAATGTCTTCAGTTAGAAGCACAAAGTGAATCTTTGTGCTCTTCACTGCAGCTGTGTTCACAGCAGGAAAGATGTGGAACCAGCCTTCATTCCAGTCAACAGACAAGTGAATAAAGATGTGTGTGTGTGTGTGTGTGTGTGTGTGTGTGAGTAGTAGTAGTAGTAGTAGTAGTAGTAGTAGTAGTAGTAGTAGTAGTAGTTTCATCCAGCCATAAAGAATGAAGTTCTGTCATTTTCCAGAAAAACTTATACAACTGGACAGTGTTGTGTAAAGTGAAATAAAGCCAGACACATAGAAACAAGTGCCCTGATTCCTCTGCAGTGTGGTCTCTAACTTTTACAGACTACATGAAAGTGAAAGGAAAATGGTTTGGAGGACAAGGACTTGCAAGGCAGGAGAAGGAAAGACTGCACAGGGTGCAGAGCAGGAGCAAGAACTGAGAGGCAGGATGAATGTGATTGTGAGTGCATTGTATACATGTATGTGACATGTGCTGTGACATGTATGACACTGTGACAACAAAACCCATCCTCTCCTATAAACCTGTGTGAATAGTAGGAAACAAAACAGGCAGAAGTAGAGACATCTAATCTCATTTTAAGGACAAGAACAGAAGCCAAGACTGGCTACACAGTTACCAAACACAGCTGTTTAGAACACTAAGCCAAACCTGGAGCCACAGTGTACAGAGTCCTGGCTCGACCCTGACAACACCTGCCAGGCTCACCTCCCACTACACAGAGAATTTCAAAGTGTAAATGTTGAGAAGACTGAGCAGGTCCAGTTTCCCCGAGGCCTACAGGGACCTTAGATCGCATTCATCACTGCATCCCACACAGGCTACCACCCAGAAAGGTAAGTGCAAAGTCGTTGTTTCAACAAGTTTGTTATGGGCTGGACAAATGGCTCAGAGGTTAAGACTGCTCTTCTTAGAGGTCCTGAGTTCAATTTCCAGCAACTACATGTTGGTTCAGAACCATCTGTAATAGGATCCAATGCCCTCTTCTGGTGTGTCTGAGGACAGCAACAGTGTGCTCACATACATAAAACAAATAAATAATTTTTTTTTAAAAAAAACAAGTTTGTTATAGCTAAAAAAGTTAAAATTTAGTTTTAAAAGTCAAGGTGCAGATAGATGTTGCTCTACTGACCAAATGCACTGGAAACATCTAGAAGAAATGATGCTTCTGAGATCCTTTTGGAGGTCTAAAGGTGAGGAGGGTAAGGTTAAAGGTGCGGTGGATGGGGTGATCCTGGTGGGGTATGTCCTTGTGCTGTGAGAACTTTCGGAAACCTTGGACAAGGAAGTTGGGGGGTGAGTTCCAGTGACTGTTTGGGCTGAGAAAAGAAGACAAAACTCACAGTGTGCTAACCAAGATGGAGACACAGTTCAGAGAAACAAATAAGAAATGAAATTCCCAGAATCAGGAGAAAAATGAGTCAAAGGCTTTCCCTAGGGTGCATCCCAATCAGAAAGCCAAGGTGGTTCTCCAAGCAGGATGCCACAGGGCACTGCTACCCTAGAAGCCAGAGGCACTTGTTTTGAGATGGATCAACAAGAGACTCCAAGTCCATGAGGATAGATGGGGTTGAAAGGACAGCTTGGTGCAGTCAAAGAGAAGGAAACAGTGTGAGGACCATATGGAGAGGGCCATTTAATGCTTTAAACTCATGCCAAGCTAATTGAGTAATGTGAGCTTATGTTCTTGTAAATTATTTCAAGTGTATATATATATATATATATATATATATATATATATAGTTTTCCTCTGAGATTACATTACTCTGCAGTTCAATATGGGTTGTGTGTTTGAATATGACCTGTGTGGGCTATATGGGTAAGTGTGTGTGTGTGTGTGTGTGTGTGTATGTGTGTGTGTGTGTGTTTGTGTGTGTACATGTGTGTGCATCCATGCATGACCTTGCTGCATTATGTGTACATGGATGAACCATCTGTTGAGCCAAGTGTGCATTCCTGATGCAGTGAGCAGCTCCTTCAGCTTTCCAGGGGGAGCACTAGCACAGACAGTATCATTCTCATGGCATGGCATGGACCAGTCCTCACTGTGATAAAGAGGCTCTGGTGAGGCTGGGCTGTCTGGCTGTAAAGGTGCTACCCCACCCATGTCTTGACAATGGGTGTGGAGGAGGCATGCTGTCTAGTGAGCATTTCTGTGACTCTTTTGATGAGGCAGCCCTTTCTCTGAGCCCAACTCTGAATCACACTGCCACTTGTCTATCAACCCTCTTCTTAAAAGCCTAAGACACTGTTTGCAAAGTTGAGGGTGTATGGTTCAACTATTACAAAAGGAAGAATCCTGCTGCCTGGCAGCCCAGCCTCATCTACCTCTGTTCCCCTTCAACCCTCTCATGCCCTGTCTCTGGACACTTTGCAGATGTCAGGAAATCTAGGTCAGTTTGCCCAAGTAGAAATTGTTATTTTATTGCGTTAACTGCCTTGTTTTATGGAAACAAAACCCCTGTGTCCCTGGCATGCTCTCTGGAAGTTTTCAAAGGCCTTTAAGAAATCACCTCTAGCCTTCAGGTCTATACCTGTTTACTTTGGGTTTGAACTCTGCAGCCAGTCCCACAGCACCCAGAACGACCAGGATCTTAGGATCCCAGGATCCCAGGATTTCAAGAATGTGGTCACACCAGGATCTCAGGGTCCCAGAGGCAGCTTGACTCCCAGGAACTCTGATACATCCTGGATCTCAGGAACACGGGATCCCAGAATCACAGGATCACGGAGACAGCTGGACTATGAGGAGACCTGACACAAGGAGGATTACAGGAAGGAGAAGCTCCAGTCAGATAGTGAGAGCAGGTACCACTAGAGATATTCAGATGGCAGGAGGCAAGCATAATAACATAAACAACAGAAACCAAGGTTACATGGCATCATCAGAACCCAATTCTCCCACCATAACAAGTCTTGGATACACTATCAGACTGAAAAAGCAAGACTCAGATCTAAAATTACTTTTCATGACAATGATAGAGGACTTTAAGAAGGACATAAATAACTCCCTTAGAGAAATACAGGAGAATACAGGTAAACAGGTAGAAGCCCTTAAAGAAGAAACACAAAAATCCCTTAAAGGATTACAGGGAAGCACAAACAAACAGGCAAAGGAACTGAACAAAACCATCCAAGATCTGAAAAGGGGAAATAGAAACAATACAGAAATCACAAAGGGAGAAAAGCCTGGAGTTAGAAAACCCAGGAAAGAGACCAGGAGTCACAGATGCAGGCATCACCAACAGAATACAAGAGATAGAAGAGAGAATCTCAGGTTCAGAAGATACACAGAAAACATTGACACAAAAATCAAAGAAAATGCAAAATGCAGAAAGATCCTAGCCCAAAACATCCAGGAAATCCAGGTCACAATGAAAAGACCACACCTAAGGACAATAGGTATAGAAGAGAGCAAAGATTCCCAACTTAAAGGGTCAGTAAATATCTTCAACAAAATTATAGAAGAAAACTTCCCTAATCTAAACAAAGAGATGCCCATGAACATAAAAAAAAAAAAAAAAAAGCATACAGAACTCCAAATAGTTTGGACCAGAAAAGAAATTCCTCCGTCACATCATAATCAAAACATCAAATGCATTAAACAAAGAATATTAAAGGCAGTAAGGGGAAAAGATTTAATAACATATGAAGGCAGACTTATCAGAATTACACCAGACTTCTCAACAGACTATGAAAGCTAGAAGATCTTGGGCAGATGTCATACAGACCCTATGAGAACATAAATGCCAGGCCAGACTACTATAACAAGCAAAACTCTCAATTAGCATAGGTGAAAAAACCAAGCTATTCCATGACAAAACCAAATTTACACAATATCGTTCTACAAATCCTGCCCTTCAAAGGATAATAAATGGAAAATAACAATAGAAGGATGGTGACTGCACCCTAGAAAAAGCAAGAAAGTAATCTTCCAACAAACCCAAAAGAAGATAGCCACACAAATATGATTCCATCTCTAACAACAAAAGAACAGGAAGTAACAATCACTTTTCCTTACTATGTCTTAACATCAATGGACTCAATTCCCCCCCCCCCAAAAAAGTTATAGACTGCATAAGTAAACAGGACCCAACATTTTGCTGCATACAGGAAACGCACCTCAGTGACAAAGACAGACACTACCTCGAAGTAAAAGGCTGGAAAAAATTTTCCAAGCAAATTGTCCCAAGAAACAAGCTAGAGTAGCCATGCCAACATATATATATATATATATATATATATATATATATATATATATATATATATCGACTTTCAACCAAAAGTTAAAAGGATGAGGAAGGATACTTCATACTGGTCAAATGAAAAAATAATCTACCAAGATGAGCTCTCAATTCTGAACATCTATGCTCCAAACACAAGGGCACCCACCTTCATTAAAAAAAAACAACAACAACAACTTTACTAATGTTCAAAGCATACTTTGCACCCCACAATAATAGTGGGAGACTTCAACACCCCACTCTCAGCAATGGACAGATCATGGAAACTGAAACTAAGCAGAGACACAGTGAAACTAACAGAAGTTATGAACCAAATGGATCTAACAGATATTTATATTGCATTTCATCCTAATGCAGAAGAATATACCTTCTTCTCAGCACCTCATAGTACCTTCTCCAAGACTGACCATATAATTGGTCACAAAACAGGCCTCAACAGATACAAGAAGATTGAAGTAATCCCATGTACCCTATCAGATCACCCTGGACTAAATAAAGCTGGTCTTAAATTCCAACAAGAACAATGGAAGACACACATACACATGGGAGCTGAACAACACTCTACTCAGTGATAACTTGTTCAGGGAAGAAATAAAAAAGAAATTAAAGACTTTTTAAAATTTAATGAAAATGAGGATATATCATACCAAAACCTGTGGGACACAATAAAAGCAGTGATAACAGGAAAACATATAGCTCTAAGTGCCTCCAAAAAGAAACTGGAGAGAGCATACACTAGCAGCTTGACAGTACACCTGAAAGCTCTAGAACAAAAAAGAAGCAAATACACCCAAGAGGAGTAGATGGCAGGAAATAATCAAACTCAGGGCTGACATCAACCAAATAAAAACAAAACAACAAAAGAAAACTAGACAAAGAATCAAAAAAAAACAGGAGCTGGTTCTTTGAGAAAGTCAACAAGATAGATAAACCCTTACCCAGACTAACCAGAGGGCATAGGGACAGTATCAAAACTAATAAAATCAGGAATGAAAAGGGAAACATAACAACAGAAATCATGGAAATCCAAAAAAATCATCTGATCCTACTACCAAAGTTTACACTCAACTAAATTTGAAAATCTGGATGAAATAGACAATTTTCTGGACAGATACCAGGTGCCAAAGTTAAAATAGGATCAGTAAGCCATCTAAACAGTCCCATAACCCCTAAAGAAACAGAAGCACTCATTGATAGTCTCCCAACCATTAAAAAGCCCAGGACTAGATGGGTTTAGTAGAGAATTTTATCAGACCTTTAAAGAAGACCTAACACCAATACTCTCCAAACTATTCCACAAAATAGAAACAGAAGGAACATTACCCAATTCGTTCTATGATGCCTGAACAGAACTCCAATGGCTTATGCTCTAAGATCAACAATAGACAAATGGGACCTCAAAAAATTGCAAAGCTTCTGTAAGGCAAAGGACACTGTCAATAGAACAAAAAGGCAACCAACAGATTGGGAAAAGATCTTTACCAATTTTACGTCCAATAGAGGGCTAATATCCAATATATACAAAGAACTCAAGAAGTTAGACTCCATCAAATCAAATACCCTATTAAAAATGGGGCACAGAGCTAAAGAAAGAATTTTCAACTGAAGAATAAGCTTGTGGACGTTGTACATCGTGGTGCGGAGCCTAGTGCGCACCACGATGTACAACGTCCACTGTAAGGCAAAGGACACTGTCAATAGAACAAAAAGGCAACCAACAGATTGGGAAAAGATCTTTACCAATTTTACGTCCAATAGAGGGCTAATATCCAATATATACAAAGAACTCAAGAAGTTAGACTCCATCAAATCAAATACCCTATTAAAAATGGGGCACAGAGCTAAAGAAATGCTTGTGGACGTTGTACATCGTGGTGCGCACTAGGCTCCGCACCACGATGTACAACGTCCACAAGCAGCCTGAGGACCCACCTATACCACTCCTGGGCATATACCCAAAAGATGCTCCAAGATATACAAGGACACATGCTCTATTATGTTCATAGCTGCCCTATTTATAATAGCCAGGAGCTGGAAAGAACCCAGATGTCCTTCAACAGAGGAACGGATACAGAAAATATTGTACATTTACACAATGGAGTACTACTCAGCTATTAAAAACAATGAATTCATGAAATTCTTAGGCAAATGGATGGATCTGGAGGATATCATCCTGAGTGAAATAACCCAATCACAAAAGAACACACATAGTATGCACTCACTGATAAGTGGATATTAGCCCCAAAGCTCCAAATAACCAAGATATAATTCACAGACCACATGAAGTTCAAGAAGGAAGACCAAAGTGTGTGTACTTGGTCCTTCTTTGAAGGAGAACAAAATACTCACAGGAGCAAATATGGAGATAAAGTGTAGAGCAGAGACTGTAGGAAAGGCCATCCAGAGACTGTCTCATCTGGGGATCCATCCCCCATATACAGTTACCAAACCCAGACACTATTTTGGATTCGAAGAACTGCATGCTGAAAGGAGCCTGATATAGCTGTCTCCTGAGAGGCGCTGCCAGAGCCTTATAAACACAAAGACAGATGCCTGCAGCCAACCATTGGAGTGAGCTAGGGGTCTCCAATAGAGGAGTTACAGAAAGGACTGAAGGAGCTGAATGGGATTGCAACCCCACAGGTAAAACAGAAATATCAACCAACCAGTGCCCCCAAGAGCTCCCAGGGACTAAGCTATCAACAAAGGAGTACACATGGCTCCAGGTACATATGTAGCAAAGGATGGCCTTGTCATGCATCAATGGGAGGAGAGGTCCTTGGTCCTATGAAGGTTTGATAGATGCCCCAGTGTAGGGTAATTGAGGGTGGGGAGGTAGGAGTGGGTGGGTGGGTGGAGGAACACCCTCATAGAAGTAGGGGGAGATAGGATGGGATAGGGGGTTTCTGGGGGAGGGGAGAACCGAGAAAGGGAAAAACATTTGAAATGTAAATAAAAAAATATCCAATAAAAAAAGAAAGAAAAAGAAAGGAAAAAATAAATAAATAACTAAATCTAAATTTTAAAAAAGAAATTACCTCTATATAAGTTAATAATGAAAATACATGAATAAATGAATATAAAAGGAAATCAAATGAGTAGTGAAAACACTCCATATATGGGATTTTCCAGGACTGTGTGTATCTCCCTGGAGAATTTAGCAAGTATAGAGTCAACTTTTGTGTTTCTGCAAGTTTTTGATTGTGCAAGGACTTTGGGTAAAATTGTGATTGCAGTTCCAACACACCCATCAGTACAAAAGACAAGGCTCATCTCAGTATTGTAAAATTGCCATCATTATATAATTTGACCCAGAAAATTCCACTGCATCCATTTCATTATCAGAAGAGGATGAGGACTCTGGGGTACTAGACTTCAGTTTGAATTCTCATCAGGCGCTTGGCTGTAAGGGTGCTGGCGAGGACTTTTTAGATCATTTTACTTTATGGCCATGCTGCTTGGGAGGAGAAATACTCAGTGATGCAGAAATAGTGCTGTACACAGAAGATGAGCTGGAGACAGCTGCTGGCAGCAGACATTTTTTTAGCACTGGGCTCTTTATTTTGTTCCAAGAATCAAGAACCAATTTGTTTGCTCCAGTCTGCCTTTCCTGTATTTTGAAGGTTTTTGCCCACGGCAGATTAGAACGGAACAGGAAAGCTTGGTCCTTCATACCCATGGTTGGAGGAAAACAAATAATACAGCAACCCTCTGCTCAGTTGGTTTTACCCAGTTTGTTTGTTTGTTGAGAGAGAGAGAGAGAGAGAGAGAGAGAGAGAGAGAGAGAGAGAGAGAGAGAGAGAGAGAGAGAGAGAGAGAGAGAGAGAGACTGAGCATCCAGCCCTATTTTATTGGACTCGGAGAGTTCAAAGCTGTTGATAGCATATGATGGCTGTTTCCAGAAATTTCCCAAGGTGTTGCTCTGTTAATCATAGGAGAGTCTGAGGAAAAATCACTTGTGAACAGTCTAGCCTTAGCTGCCAACACTGGGTTTGGTTTCTCGGACAAGGTCTTGCTAATGTAACCCAGTCTGGCCTTGAGCCCTCGTATTCCTGCCACGGCCTCCCAGGTCTTGGGATTGCAGGTATAATAAAGCAAAAGGAAGCCTGAGAGAGCAGACATGATTTTTCTCTGCTTCCTGACTTCTGTTGTGTGCTGTTCTGCTCCTCCATGCCTTCCTCTCTATGGTGTACTGAGCTTTGAGTCCAAATGCACCCTCCCTTGACTACAGCGGTTGGTCAGGCGTTTTGTCCCAGCAACTGTCGTCTGCCATCACAAACTTGGAATGTACACCAAACAAGCAGCCTGTGACGACTCTGAGTCCCCCCAGTACATGAAGACATTTGATACCAGAAGCCTGTGCAAAGGCAGCTGAAGGTTCTAACTGCACCAAAGCATAAGGATCCGCAGAGGCCTGGGAGATACCCTGCAGGCCCTGGTGTATATCCTCCCAGCGGGCAGCTGGGTGTCTGGGGAGGAATGAATTACACTGTTAGCTGAGTTTACCAGGGGTGATTATGTCCATTCTCCCAGTACATTCACCCAGCAGTGGCCCTAGATTCACCTTTTTTAAGATGCTAAAAGTAAGTCCCAGAACTTGGCGCAAGCACCATGCCCACTGAAACCTCCTCCAAATCAAGTGTCTCTAGTTTTTTCTATAGCTTTCTGTTAGCATAGTTTCAAAAATGCCCCAACATTAGTCTTAGCACCTGGCCACCTTTTTCAGGCAATGTGCATTGTAAATCCGAGGAAGGCATTTCTCTGAAGCTGGAGGATGGGCACTGGAACAAATACAAGCCCTAAATGCCCAGGCCTTGATTGTATAAGGGGTATGCCAATGGCTTCAGGCTAAAGATTTCTAAAAACCCACAATAGAACTTTGTTTTGTTTTTGAACAAGGATCTTGCTATGCAGCCTCATCTGGCCTCAAATTAATTAGTCAGACTTTTATATAAGGATGTGAAGGGAAAAACCCTGACCATGCTCTTGAAAGGCTGCTGGAGTTGCTTATCTACTACTTACTGTCAGTGGTGCCTGAGGTACGGAGGGACAGATGTAAACCAAAGGGAACAAAATCTGGGTTCTCTGTCCTACAGAAGATAAAGTTCAGGATAAATATGGAAAGAGAGACAGACGAGGAGAAAAAGGTCAGAGACAGTGATGGGAGAGGGCAGACCCACATGCAGCATGACCCTGAAGGTCTGTGTGCTTAAAACTAGAACAGGAGTGTGAGGTGTTTAAGACAGTGCAGGACCCACCTGAAGTCTCTGAAGAGTATGAGCCACAGAGAGGTCCGCCGGCTGGAGTTTAGTTAGTGACTTCACTGTGCTCTGATATGTGGGTCTCAGTGCTGAGGCTCCAGATGAAACTATCGTGAAAGTTTGTCCAAGTAGCTTAGAGGGTTAGGAATCGAGATTTTAGACTTTTACTGCAGGGCCGCCCGGGTGCTTGGGGCTGAAGTAAATAAATACAGTGCCTAACTGAATGAAAAATTTCCTATCAAAATAACTTAGCGCCCATCTTACTTCAGACACCACTATGATGGCTGCTGGCTAGATTAAGGCTTGGGTTCTCATGCATTGTTTGAAATTGAGGATAGTGGAAGGAATTCTTTCCCTTCATTCTGGAGAGACTACCTCTGTAATACCTCCTTGTGACAGGCATAACACTTCAGCCAACCTTGACCCCCTCCATGAACTAGGTAAGGCTTATACCTTGTATTTCATGCACAGGGCCATTGATGTCTTTGCCTGTACCGGTCAAGTAACTTGCCATCTAAAGAAAGCAGGAGGAGAAGGGGAGGAATGAGCAAGTGTGCGGAACCAGGGCTGTGGAGGCCAGGCCGTCTCAGATGCTGCTGGGTTGCTTTCATGCAAAGAAAGTGGTGGTGGCTGCTGGTGGCTGCCTGAGTCCTGTGTCAAACAACTTTCTAAGTTGAACTCCATCTCAGGAATTGCAGTTAATAAGAAAGGTCAGCTGTAATTAAAAGCCATGTTTCGCCATTCCATTTAAGGCTCGTGAAACAATATTCATGGATCCTCAGTAGTGGATCCATGGTGGACAGGGTTGAGGCTCTGGCCTTTGCTGCCTGTTTAGAGCCTACTCACTCTCTCTTTCAAAGCGCTGTTGGGATTTTCATAAAGGTCCAAGATGTATATTGTGTCTATTTGTAGGAATCATGACTCATCAGACCCAATCTCTGGCTGCAGAGGCATGAACCAAAAGCTTTAGGGTCTTTGCAACAGAAGTCCAGTGGCTGCCAGTAGGAGCCCACACTCAGTTTAGTGTGAGCAGAGCTGAGACATGCACCATGAATTCAGCAGGCCTCTTCTGTGCAGCCATCTGCTTATCCTCAAGGTAAAAACAACTGTCATCCATTTTCAGCTGGGCTTGTTTGTCACTCACTCACTCACTCACTCACTCACTCACTCACTCACTCTAGATACACATGTTGCATGTTTACATATATCCTGATCAGTGTTCTAGACACTGGGAGTACAGAAGAGAACAAAACAGACCACAAACCCTGATACTGTGGAGGTGGCACCTGTGTAGAGGGAGACAGAGTATGTGGGTAAGGTGTCACTAAAGGTAACCAGAAATGCCTGCTGCACAGGTGCTGGAGGGAGATGACCCTTACTTACTTAGTAGGGGACAGTGAAGCCCTCTAGGAAGCCGTATTTGAGTAAAGACCTGGAGATGAGAGAGCAAAGGGTACCAATGTCGTGGGAAAAGTTTCCTGTACCTGAACAATGACATGGACACCTTTATATTTATGGTATAAGTTTCATGGGCTATTCCTGGGAAGATTCTAAGCTATTCTAACTGAATTATGCTATCCTGGTCTTCTTCCCAGCCATATGGCATTATCTGCCATCTTGGTCTTGCTCTGGCTGCCTTGGCTACTCCATTCATGGTCTCCTGGTGACTCTCTCCTGGCCACTCCACTCTCTCTTCACCCACATGAGACCCCCCTTCACTGGGATTGGAAGCCCTGACTTAACTCTTCTTCCCAGTTATAGGCTGATCAACTCTTTATTAATTAGAATATAACGGAGAACCATGTTTTATAAAATACTGAGTCATAGCACAGTCCGTATCTCTGGGGTACAGCAAACAGCATTCAAATACACGGTGCACAAAAACATCCTCAACAGTTTCCCAAACTGGAGAAGAAATAGCAGGGCAGAGCTCCTGAGTGGAAACTTGTCTGATATAGCAAGGCACTGGATCACTGGTTCAAAATGGATCCTGGAGGGCAGGAAGGGATGCGATCCTGAGGCTACAAGAATGGAGTATAAAGAGGGGACAGAGGAGATGCAATGGTTCTGCTGCTGAGTGTGGGTAACAGTGCACTTGATGTAGGGGAATCATGACACTGGAGGAAGGATAGACACTGAACACAGTTCCTCACTGCTGGGAAACAGCTGTTTCATTCATTTGATCCTGGTTAATTGAACAGTGACTTGAGACAGCTGGAATTTAGCCACAGTATAAGATCCAGTGCAACAACTCTACATGCAAGTACCCTGCAAACCATCAGTTCCCCCTCTGCTTCTGCATCTGTGTAAATTTGCCCAGTATCCTAACTCTGTCTTGCAGTGACCTTACTGGGAACCACAAGAGCTTTACACCCACTTGCCTTGGAACTCTCACAGCCCAGAAGGCTATGATATTGTGAATATTCATAGAGGAATTTGCAAGCAATTGGAATAAAAGTATTGTTCCATGCCCAGGCTTCCATGTAATCTCCAGTTCTTTGCATCCCCCATAACTTATTCCAACTCCAGCTCTTGGCTTCTGGTAGCTTGATCCAGGAAAATACCAAACATCTTGCATGTACAGGATATATTCCCACCAAAGCCAAGAATTGTCTGCCCAACTGTCAGTCATGAGTACACATGTAGAGACATGGTTGGCAGCCAGCTAAGGAATCTATAGGGCTTTGAATCTGAACAAGTAGACCACCAAACTCTAAAGAATGAAGCTCATGAAGTGTGGGAATAGGCTTCTGAGAGTTTCCTGATTAGTTCTTATGAGAAAGAAATGGTTTGCAAAGACTTTCTGGCTTGTGAGGACAGCTCCCTAAGTCTGATAAACTAGTCAAGCATACATCCCAGTGTGCCCTCTTCTGACTGTCAGGAACACTGTAGTCCTGGATGTCCACTCCCTAGTTGGGCTGTTTATGCAACGGAGCTGAGGTTAGCCAAAGGGTCCATGGATTGTCTTATAATCAAACTACATTGCCATAGCCACCAGATGGCCATCTGTGACCCAATGGGGGAACTTGTAAGCCAGCAGTGGGGACATGGATAACAGAATGATGGAATGGTGGCACGACCAGAGGGGCTCATAAGTAATGCCCTGTCTGTGTGGTTAGCAGGGAACCTGCTATGGCAAGACTACCATGCAAAGACACAAGCAAGCGTCCTTGTAGAGAAGGAATGCCACAGTCTGCAAAGAAAAGTAAGCAGAAGGCTGCAGCCCCTGGGCTCAAGCTGGACACTGGACACTGTGGTGTGCCCATGCCTTTTGGAAGCTTCAGTAACCTCTTTCCTAGAACACTTCACAGAAAGCATCAGACCCAGGCATGAAGTGCACAGTGTAATCCCAGCACTCAGGGAGCTGAGGCAGACAGATGGTTATGAGTTCAAGGCCAGACTAGGCTACATAGGAATTTCCTGGAGTATAGTAAGAACTATCTGAAAAAGAAAAGAGAGAAAGAGAGAGGGAAAGGGGAGAGGAAGGGAGAGGAAACAAAGGAAGTAGAAAGGTTGGAGGGAGGGAGGGAGGGAGAGAGGGGAAAGGGGAGATCATAAAAATGCCCAGTATGACGTCAAAGATACCTATTGGAACAGTTTTTATATAAGCACAGGACAGATGATACCATAAAGGACTGACAGAGAAGAAAGCCTGTATAAAGCAATCCACACCCAGTGAAGAGAGTGTCACGCTGTGTATCATTGCAAGGAGTGTTCAAAGGCTGTACAATGACATGGGAAGTGTTCATGGTGCTAAGGTGGGAAACAAATCAGGGATCTGGGGTACTATGATCTATGTTGAAAGAAAGGAATGAATCAAAGAAAAGGAATAAATCAAATATGAACATGGATAGATGATGATTTCTGTTTCTTTCCTTGTAAATTTCAGTACTTTCCTGGTCTTCAGTGAGCTTATGTTGCTATTTTTATTTATTGGTTTTTGGGGATTTGATTTGTTTGTTTGTTTGGGGGTGCACAATCTAGTTAAGTAGCCTAGACTGACCTTGAACTCATGATCCTCCTGCCTCAAATCTGGAAGGCTAGAATTACAGACAGACCAGCTCACCCAGTGTATGACTCTGTTTGGTTAAATAATAATTTTCTTTTCAAAGAAAACCATTATTTCACAAAAGCTAACTGGAAATTACTTTCCTGATGGGAGTGTAAAGCATAGAAAACATACTTGAGTTTCCCATTTAAACCTGAGTTCTTTCCTCCAAAATCTCATGGTTGGGTCAATGCTTCCAAAGTCTAAAAAAAAAAAACAAAACCTGAAGCGTTTTTTTGTTTGTTTGTTTGTTTATTTGTTTTTTGCCACAATCATTTGAGATAAGGATCTTCAACTCATACTACTAGAAGAGTACCTAAAGTAGCTCATCTCAGACCTGGTGTTCCCCTGCATTCCAGTTGACCTAGGAGCAGCTTCTCTCTGCTGGTAGATTTCCTGAATGAGCATCAGGGGTGGGGGTGGGGGTGGGGGTGAAGCCATTGTATAGCCTGTTTGTCATAATCCCCATCCCTCCCCAGGAGCTATCCATTAAGTCCTATAGCCCAGAGTGTTCCCAAGAGGACACTTAGCTTCCCTGAATATCTACCTCCAAGAACCTTTACTGTGCCTCACACAGCAATGGGTACATTTATGTCTGTACTCTTTGGTTGGCTTTTCAAACAGCAGCCTGTGACAGAGTTGGTGATTGTCATAGCTTCTTTCAATTCACTGGGATTGATGATTTTAATAGGATAAAAGAAACGCAGGGAGCAGGGCTGACAGATGGAACATTTATCTAACATCCACATAGTTCTGGGTTTAATCCTTGGTAACTGGGAAAAGAAAAGGTGGGGAAGGAAAAGAGGAAAGGGAAGAGAGAAGGGAAAAGGAAAAGAAATATGGAAGGAGATGGAAAGGTAGGCAAGGACAGGGGTGTAGTGGTAGAGGATTTGCCTTGTGTGCACAAGGACATGAGTTCAACTCCTAGGACTGGAGGAAAAGGAAAAGACTGGAAGGAGAAATGGGATAGAAGAAAGGGGACAAAGGAGGTTGGGGTGCAGCTCAGGTGTAGAGTGTCTAGTACTTTCAAGACCCTAAGTGCCATTCCAATGCTTCAAACCAAATAGAAGTTCAGGCCTTTTGTTCTGTGAGCCTCATTGTTGTTGTTGTTGTTCTGTTAGCCCAATCACTATGTCTTCGTTACTTCCTTGTAAAGAAAATAGGAATTGCCTGTGATCAGGCCATTCTCCTCAGGCTTAGCTTGCAGTAAAGTGCCCAGGAGGCTTTCAGAACCTGTGTGCCCAAAGCTTGTATTATTCTGATAGCAGGTAGAGAAGGAAAGCTGCCTTCTCTGAGGGCGTTGCTCACCAGACAAGGTCCTTTCGCCACTGCATCCCTCCCAACAACTCTAACCCCTGCAACCATGAGCTCCAGCACATCCTGCCTTTCCTGTTCCTTAGTCTGGACAAGGTGCCTTTTGTCTGTCCATCATGCCAGGCACACTTGTAGTGCAAGGATAACAGGTCAGCAGATGGAAGGCAGAAGGATAAACTAAGGCAGTCAATGCATCATTTATTTTCTCTGCAAATATCTGAAGACAATGATTGTGGGCAAGGCAGTATAAATCCATCTTTTTTTCTCAGTAGAGTAAAAACTCAATATGAAAATAGCCGTTTCTGTTTGGAAAACATATAGAGCCATAGTCTGATTTAAACAGCATGCCCTCTCCATTTAAGTCTGGCAGAAGAAGAAGGGCAGCCTTCTAGCTGAAGTGATGTAACTCTGTGCTCCCCATAAAGCATGTTGTTTTACCATGATTCATTTGGCTTCTGTGAGGTGGACTAGGGTTTGTGTGCAGTGGTTGAAGTAATTGGAGTGAGTGCTTGTCCCTAGAGACAGAATCAATAGCTGTTCTAGAAGATGGTGACATTTTAGAGAGAAACTCTGAAGAAAATGTCATGCTTAAAAAATTAGATTTAAACACACTAGCTCCAGATTTATTTTTATTGCACTCAAATGGATACCCTGATTGATTATCAGCCTTATAAATGTTTAGCACGTTTCTCACTTCTCTAATAATCAGAATAATCTAATTTTCAATGTCATTTAATGTACTCTATTCAAGGTTATAATAGATCATATTTCTAACAAAGCACAGCAATTATGTAATGAATAATACAGGAGAGCCAGTGTTCACATTCCCTCACTTTTAAGGCCATGCCAAGAGAAAAGTCTTAGAAAGACTTTAAATATGGCATGCATCCCAGGCCTTTGCTGCCATTGGGGAGAGGTTTCTTTTCCTTGCTGATGATCAAATGAGGCTTTTCCTGAAAGCTTCACCCACACAAACATTGGAGGAAACAAGACTCAAACGTCCCTGGCACGTGGTTGGTACACCTGGACAAATGAACAGATCTCCGGGAGACTTACTGACCTCCTGTAGCCATTCTTCCTTCTGGCATGCATGGTCTATAGAAATGCTATGTTTTCATTCTGAAGATTCCTCTGATAGCCCCCATAGCAGCTGTTGAGGTTGTGGATGTTGAGGATGCAGAGGCTAGCCTCTGTCTTATTGTATGACAAGGCTAGCCTCTGTTTTTAGAACCAAATACTTTGGGTTGTGTTTACTGTGTATTTCTCTAGAGATCTGAGTCATTTTGGAGAAGCCAGATGCGCTTTTTATATTTGTGACTTGGAACTGATCCCCCGAGTCCAGATCTAGCGTATAAGTTTGATGTGATTGCCTTCCTGGTATGATATGGAATCAGATCTTGGCAGTTACACTAACAACCCTAAAGGAATGTCTCCTTTTACGCTTTGCTGTTGGTGAAAAGATTTAAGTGGGATGACATGGTACCAAGCCTTCGGGCATCTGGAGCCCAGAGGAAGGCGACTGTACAGCAGGTGCACTGTACAGCTGGTGGGGAGATATCCTGGCATGTGAGAGCTGCAGGAGCTACAGAGTTTCCAAAAGGTATAAGCAAAACGAAATGGCAGAGCACTGAAAATGTTTATGAAGATGTCTCAGAAATCCTGGCTCAGATGCAATGAACACAGCGGTGGGCGCAGAGGTTGGGGACATACTCGCCCCATGTACTGTTAACGAGTCCCATCTTGACAAATCCGGCCTTTAAAGACCATAGTCCTCTGCATTGGAGCTGACCCAAGAACCTTGAGGATGAGTCTTTAGTCCCAAGTGATACATTTTTAAGATGAACATTTTCTAGGACTGAACATCTTCCAGGGAAGCTGACCATGAAATGTATTCTCAAACTTGTTTTCTTTTCAGTGTAATCGGAAATATATAGGGCGAAGAAAGCCAAGCAAAGGGGAAAGTAACTGCTGTAATCTTAGGGGGCTGTGGGGAGAAGAAAGGCTACAATGTGCTCAGTCCTTCTGGGGCCATGTTGGCTCAGAACCTCTCCAAGCTCAAACTCATGGTGACCAGCACTGAGCTCAGGCTTAGGCAACCACTCAAATCAAAGGTCCACATTGCAGCCCAGCCCTCTCTTGCACTCAGTTCTTATGATTGTCCCAGATCTGAGGTCCCAGATAACTCTAATGTGCCTCCAATGTGGAATTCTATATATCTGTAGTCAGAACATGTGCTCAGAATGGCACCTGATACTCAGAGATGTTCTGAGCACACTGAGGCCATGCTGTCTTATGGTGCTCCAAATCACATGCGGTTCTCTGGGAGACACTTGTTATTTCAGTAAGTGCTGCTTTTAAACTTGAGGGCTGGCCCCTTTTGTGGCTATTGTGAATTCTGCAGCAGTGAACACGGATGTGCCTGTGTCTGTCTGATATGCAACATGAGAGTTCTTCCCTGCCTTCACTATCTTAGCACAGCCACCTGTCCATTGTTCCCTCTTTCTCTCCTCCTCTGAGTTTCCCCACAAGATCTGCCATGGCCAGTGTAGCAGCTATTCCTGGTTGTCAACTTGACTAGTAGTACACACCTTTAATCTGGGCTGCTGGAGGCCTACATAAGGACAATGGAAGAAGGAAGGCTTGTTCTTCTCCACCTGCTTGCGCTTACTAACCAGCACATCTGTTTCAGGATTCCAGCTTATGCAGCTACTAGATTCTTGAACTTCCCATTCGCAGCTGTCCGTGGTTGGGTTAGTTGGACTATAGACTGTAAGTCATTACAATAATTTCCCTTAATGTATAGAGAATAAGTTCTGTGGCTCTAGAGAAACCTGATTAATACAGGAGTTAAATGCCTCCTCCTATCATATGGAGTCGCTGGACAATTAAATGACAATGTATGTGTAGTAAACGCTTAGCAGGGAACTGAGCATCCCTCAGCCCTGAAGGGATGAAGGTAGTGGTGAGATGGGCATTATAGTGCTGTTGGGACAAACTGCACTTACTGCTGTGACTCCAGGCCAGAAGTCTAGGTGACACACCAGTCTTGGAAGAAATAAGTGTGTCGATCCTAAGAAGGAGACCTGAGGTGACCGTAATGGGTGCATGGGGAGAGAAGCATTGAGGGCAGAGGATTGGCTGGCACTTACTGTTGTACTGTTCTAATAAGAAGTGCCTGTCCCCCATGCTCTAGCCATCACCAGTCACTTTCTGGGCTTATGTCAGGCTATCTAGTAGCACACTGGATGACTCCATGGGACAACATAGACACCTGGACTTCCACACACTTAATCTTGTCCCTGACCAAGGTGAGAACTGTCACTGCCATGCCTGGCACAGCCATGCCTGGTGTACTGTACTCTGGCTCTGCCCTATGATCTCTCCCTGATTCAGAAGTTCCATGTTTCCATCACAGCTTCCAACTACTGCTTCAAGCCCAGATGCCTCTTCACCTTGAACAGATGGATTCTTCTGGTGCCCTGGCTGCCAGGAACAACCTAGTGAACTTAAATCAAAGTCTCCTTGGCAAGACTGGCAGGGGTGGGGGGAGGGAAGCGGGGAACCCTGAGCTGTGGTCCTACATCCAGCCTGATATAATTGCTCTACCCTACGACTTGCTCCAGTTACCTCTGTAAGCAAGGACCTGCCAAGATCTCTTGGAAGGAGCACCATGGGCCTCTACGAAAGACTTTTTGATGTTATTTGGGAGATTGTATAGTCTTTTTCCTCCTGTAAAGGCAGCTTCAACAGGCTTATTGCAGAAAGCCTTGTTTTCAAATCTATCTTATTTTTTCATGAGATTTTTTAAATATTTTCTTTTTCATTTCTAAAATGAGCTTAGAAAGTAACAGATTTCCATATAGCTTTTTTCTATTCTTAGTTTTTATTTGAGTGAGTATGTGTGTGTATCCACTGAAGGTATATGGGAATCTTTTATTATTTAAATGAAATACACAATACAAACACCCACACATCCACATGTAGACCATCCTTCTAATGGCTCAGGTTTCTAAAATTTATGCAAGAGCTCCTCCACATTAACATTCTAGGTGGGACATTAATGTTTCAAATGTTAGCAAACGTCCAGAAATCCAGTGGCCATTTTCCTATCCCTCAGGTGACTTATTGATATGGGCACTGGTATGTCAAGCAATGTCTGAGCAGCATGTTCCCAAGGTCATGCTGCTTAAAAAGTGGCCACTTTTAAAGCCAAAGTTAGACACAGCATTCCTTCTCCAAGATGAGCCCCAGTGGGCAGCACAGAGTTGTCAGTTTGCCTTAACATGCTTTCTCTGTATGCTCTGTTCATGTGATGCTCGGCTTGGCTTCCTCTGCCTTCCAGCTCCCTGCATCCCCATTTTCCTCTCCTCCATTCTCCTCCTTTCCCTTTCTTTTTCCTCCTTGATGCTGTTTATTTCCACCTTCTTCCACTGCTACCCTGATGACATCACCTGTCACTCAATCTCTGAGTTTCGTTTGACTCAAAGTCTTCAGCATCTCCTGGACTCTTTGTTAAATACATGAATTGGCATTTTTAGTCTAAGGAGTAGGAAAAGACTGTGTTTGATGGGCAGTGGTCACCATTTTTCTTATTCAGTTGTACAAACTCAGGATCAGGGATATTAAGGGCTGACTTTTCTCAGCTAGCAAATGACCAGCTAAAACACAGACCTTTAGAATTTAACTCAACATTACTTCCATTTGTTTGATATCTACATAAAGAGCTCTATGATGTCTATGGGTTTTGAAGTAAGAGAGCAGGACCAGGAACATAAACAATCATTTGTTCAAATATCCTATACGGTGTGTGCTACTGTTGTGTATCAGTGAGCTGTGGTTGTGTAACAAATTCTCCATCATTCAAGGCTTGGAGCAGTAAACATTTGTGACCAAAAGTGAGACAGTGTATTGAGTGAGCTTTACCAGGCTACCTGGGTACATGGCCAGTGGCTGCTGTGCCCCAACACTGCTGGCTGTGTTCCATCCCCAGTCCCAATGATTCTGGCTCCAGTTTGGTCTAGGATAATCATGGCTGGAATGATTAGCTTATGTATTAGTTACTTTTTCATGACTGCAATAAAACATCATTATCAAGGAAACTTATAGAACAAAGAGTTTAGTTTGGAAATATAGTTGCAGAGGGATGAGCCCAAAATGGCAACAAGTCATGGCAGCAATCAACAGGCATGGCAACTGTGGCCAAAGCTGAGAGCTCATCCCAGAATATCAAGCAGGCAACACACATTGCTGAGAGGCAAGGTCTGTTTACTCTCAAAGGCCAATGCAAGTTATATCCTCCGTCAGCAAAGCTGCACCTCCTAAAGCTTCCCAGAGCATTTGCAGACCAAAGGTTCGCACGCTGAGCCTGTGGGGGTTATCTTTTAAACCACCACAGCTTGCCTCTTCGCTATCTTTCAGAATTTCTGAAACTAAGAACATTCCCAGCAGCGAAGACCTCGCTTCTCTTTGAGTTTCAAAAATACCCTAAGAGGGAAAGTACAGTGAGAAGGCCAAGGGAGGTTTTAGTCCACTTGCTGAATGTGGACTGGGTTGGAGGGCACTGGGAAATGGAAGCTTTGCCATTGCAGTTCATCATGATAGTGTTTGATATTTGAAAGAGCATTGTTTCCTACAAAGACTAGAGTAATTGCATAGAACAAGGAATGTATTTATCTGAAACCATCTACCAGAATCTTTTCCTTCCCCCCGTCCCTCCCTCAGAGACTGTTGCAAGGCAGCCCATGCCTGCTCCACAAAGAAACACAAAAGGTGTTCACATGACTCCTCTAGACAATTTACACGGCTGACTAGTCTAGGAAGCTCACTCCTCATGCTAGGGTGACCATTGGTAGACTCACCAGTGAGTGTTTCAAACATGCAAGAGACAGTCAGGGCATCAAGAGCAGCTGTGAACTTCAAGAAGCTTGTGCTGTGAGTGTGTGCTGTGAGTGTGTGCTGTGAGTGTGTGCTGTGAGTGTGTGCTGTGAGTGTGTGCTGTGAGGTGGGCATGGAACTCTGAGCCTCACGTTGGAGTCTGTTTAAATAAAGGCAAAGGACTGGGTATGGAAGTGCACTCCTTTAATCCTAACACTTTGAAGGCAGAGACAGGTAGATCTCTGTGAACTGGATACCAGCCTGGCTTACATAGCAAGTTCCAGGCCAGCTAGAGCTCCATAAGAAGACCCTGTCCCAAAAATGAGTGACTAATAACTGAATGCATAAACAATATAGAAAGCAAGCTGAATATTGAGTGAGCCTTTGTTTGGAGTTAGATGGCTAGACCACAGACATGATCAGTGTCTTCCACGTCCTTTGCCATGTGTTATGGCCATGGCTTGGCTCCCTTCTACAAAAGACAACCATTACAAGCACAAGGTCAGAGATGCAAAACCGTCACTGAAGTAGCCCCTTGCTGCCAGAGGACAGAGCAAAGGACCACCAAGTGAGAAGGAAAGATTGTGGAAAGTATCCCCACAATCACCCCATCACACGTGTCCAGTGCCCTTACACAGCACAGCACAGCACAGTAGAATGTTGTCTTGGTCCTCTGAGCCAGGGAGGAGTGGGTAGGGGAGTTGTTGGTTAACTGGTTTGGGTTTGTTTACTTTACAGTCCTGAGGATTAATCCCAGTGCCTGGAATGCAGGAAGCACTTTCCCACAATGCTACAGCAGCAGGCTTCTTTTTGAATTTTCGCTCTTGCTGAGACAAGGCCCCACTATATTGCCCAGGCTAGCCTTAAGCTTTCGACTCTCCTGCTTGAGCTTCTGCAGTGACTGGGAAGATAAACCACCTTCTCTGCCCTCTTCTCTCGATTTAAACTGAAAGTGATTCTGGTGTTCATGTGTCACCTCAACACCCTACACCGTTACCTTGTAAGCATGATAACAACAACAACACAAACAAACAAACAAAAAAGCAGAAGCCACCTGCAGCCCCAACAGGATTGCCTACATCTACTGGGACGGAGGATAGAAGTGGGATGGAACAAAGTTCATGTGCTAAGATAAGGTCTTGGAGCCTAAAAGTCAAGGCTAGGCAAGGGCAAGAGCATATTGGAACTGCCTTGATGGTCTCATGACTACAAAAGAGTTTGAGAACCATTTGGCCTCTGGATGTTCTGGTACTTGGGGCTCTTCTGTGCTCACTCTAGCTTTGGGAAGCTGGCCCATGCTAGCAGGTCCTAGTTAAACGTTTGAAATGATACTTCCAGACTGTTTGCTCTGCAGTTGACTGTCTAATTATCTAGAGTTTTGACAGTTCCTCCTGCCTGCTCCCTGGAACAGTGGACACCCACTGCTACCTCAAACTTGACAAGGTATGGAGTCACCTCTGCAAGTCCTTCTACGAGCGCAGCTGGAAGCTTGAGTTGCTGAAATCAAGGTTCCAAGGCATGAAAGGATTATTCCATTCCATGTACACTTGTGGTGCTCTGGCCTCAGGCTGGCTCAACAGTACCTACATACTGAACAGAGAGAAAGCTAAGCATCCACCCTGGCACCACTCACCTTTCTGCGTGTCTGAATTCCAACTAGTGTATGTGAGAATTTCAACTAGTGATTAGGCAAAAGGCAGCCTCCACTGCAGTAGAAGAAACCTTGCAGCCCAGTTCAGCTCAGATCACTTGAGCTCAGTCCAGCTCATAACAAGTCAACCCAGCTCAGCCCAGTCTAGCACAGCCAAGCTCAGTCCAGCTCAGCCCAGCTCAGCCCAGCCCAGCCCAGCACAGCACAGCCCAGCTCAGCCCAGCACAGCCCAGCACAGCACAGCACAGCACAGCACAGCACAGCACACAGCACACAGCACACAGCACACAGCACACAGCACACAGTACACAGCCCAGCTCAGCCCAGCACAGCCCAGCACAGCACAGCACACAGCACACAGCACACAGCACACAGCACAGCACAGCACACAGCACAGCACAGCACACAGCACACAGCACACAGCACACAACACAGCACAGCTCAGCTCAACTTCACACTGGGACTATCTGTGTTAAAGTGCTTGAGTACCAGCCACTCAATCCTTAAGTTATGGGAAAAGTAGTCTCTCAACAATTAGTGATCTATCCACCTGCCGTCAGGTCCGTGGCAGTTCATTTACATAATTAGTCCAGAAAACAGTCTTTAAAGTCAGATTAAAGCGCACTTTCATGTTCCTCTCTTGAGCATCTCAGTACAGTAGTTACAGGATAGCTTCACTCACCAACTGTGACCCATTATTCTTGCAGTTAGCAGGGAGCTGAAGATGTGTGAGCTTCAGACTTTAATTTTCAAGCAAGAATAAATAGACCATTATGCTCCCTTTGCTAAACTAAATATGAAAAAAAGTCTTTTTGCGTTTTCTTGTTGATGGAAAGGAAATTTCAGGAAAGCGCTGCTGTCTCCTTCCTGGGTCCATGTGGAGCTCACAGCTTTCTTGTGTTTCCTGCATTAAATTTTTATCGTGTGCATGAAAATCAATATTCCAGATCCATGCACAAGTGCACACATTAAAATGAACATGGCTTCATTTATTTCCATGATTAGACATTCAAATAAAAGTGCTTGGGTGTCTGTTTTCATATTCATAGGTCGGGATCTGTACATCAGAGGTATTTGTATAAGTGGCACTTTTATTACATTCATTTCATTTGCAATATGATAGTGGATCATAAATATGTTACTTTCATGCCACCAAATCTGATTTGTAGCACTTTGCCCCTCACGGGTAGAGTGCCTGATATTTATGAAGCACCTTTACTCCAAGAAGCACTTTGCAAACATTGGGCCAGGTCCTATCACAGTTGCATAAATCACACTGCCACCCTTCCATCACCCTCCTGGCCACTGCCGAAGGGGCGGCAGTGATTCCTCTGCAGACCACTAGGTGACAGCAAGGTTGTTAATTTTGGGAAGGAACAACTCAGATGAGCTCTGCCTGGCCACATATATGCCCCCCAAACGAATGGAACCCCATATTAAGTCATCCAATCTCCATGCCACTCACAGGACAGTCCCTGAAAGCCCACTGTGGGTGGGGCTGTGTCAAACTTTGGGAATACGGAGGAAGTAGAATAAAGCTTTTCCTTTCCTATGTTCCTCAGAGCAGTGGGGCATGGATCAGGCTCTGATGCAAACTGACCATGTATGCCCACTGTCTTCTCCAGAAGGAGAAAGCAGCTCGTCAAACCCCAGGGCCATAGTGGATAGGTGGCTGCAAGCAACAGCCAGGGGCTTTGGGGGAGAGATACGTCTGAGACCACAGGCAGAAGGATCTTGGACTCTGTGACCATTGTTCTCATTCGCCTGCCTGCAGACACAGTGAGGACCTTCACACAGCATCGAGCATGCCAAGCTCTCCATGGCATCCTTCACAGGGCTTCATTATCTTTTCGTGTGACAGGTGACACGCAGTACAGCCTATATAATATTCAGAACCAGCCAAGTTACCTGCAAGATGCAAGGCCTCCACAGGATCTCCATCTACCCCATCCATTTAGGTTGCTGTGAGGAGTGGAGGATACTGTCATGTTACGACAAGCAATCCAAGGTTCAGGTTATAATACACATATAATGCACAGTACCACTACCCACACATATAATACACATAACGCACAGCACCACTACCACACATATCATACACATATAACGCACAGCACCACTACCCACACATATAATATACATAACGCACAGCACCACTACCATAGGAGGTTTCATTTCTCTAGGATCTGGAACAGCTCCATTCAGAGGTAGAGACTTTGGGAACACAGCACATCTCCTTCTGAGAAAAACTCCTAGAGAGAAGGCTCCAAGCCTGCTTGATTCTTTTGAAGTCACTCCCTTCCTCTGATTTTCTGTACATTCCACTGAAATCTTCCTCTACTGCTTGCAGAGAGGGGGGTTCTGAGCCCTAGAGACAGAAGGGGCTCCTGCCCCAGCTCCTGTGGGGTTTTATGACCTACGATTCCTGAACTTACAGCACTGGTTGCCCGTCATTGGAACTAATCTGCTGTGTGTTTGAGGGTCAAAGGTGAAATTTGTCCTCTGCCTCTGGTCAGGGGTGTTTAGAGACTTGTGGCCTCAGAACTGTCCTGAGAGACTCTCCAAAAGGCATGTAGTGTGGCACTAGTCATGTGAAATGTGCTATGTTCGTGGCGGTATTGCTCCTGCACCACTATGAAATCCAGACACCTTCTGTTCTTCAAGGAGAAATACTTCCAGCCTCCTTCCCCTAACCCAAACCCTTCGCAGCCACACTGTCTGACTATGGATATTGCATACAAATGGAAAGGTATGTTACAAGGCCTTCTGCAACTGACTTCTTCCCTCAGCACAGTTTCAGAGTTCATCCACAGTATAGGTTGCATCAGTATGTCCTTCTTTTGATAGCACACAATAGTCCATCATTTGGTGAGCCTTTTGGTTTATGTGCCCCCACAGATGAGCTTGTGGACTGTTCCTCACTGGGGCAGGTGGTGCTAGGAGTGATGAGAGCCACGCCTGCATTTTTCATACGTGTTGCTGTTAGGTTAGCTCTGAAGTGTGTGACAGAGCAGGAGGTCCTGGGCCATATGGTAACTCAGAGGAACAACAGACCTTCCTCAGAGCTGTTTGGAAAAGACTTGTTGCTTAGGTTTTACCTCTGTTGGCAAAGCAGAGGTCAAAGGAGGGGCCTAATGTCTAGTACAAGAGCCCAAGATAGCTATGCACAAGCCTTTGGGATACACTATCCTCTCCCTGGCAGAGCACCACCCCATGGGAGAGCCTAGAAACCATAATTTGCCACTGTGCTGCCCACCTTATTGCATACTGCTTCTGCAATGTTACACATGAACATGCACACTTTCCAACATGAGGCCTTTCACCCACTCCTCCTATCTCCAAGGAAGGTATGTCTGGTCACAGAGCTACAAGGGACCAGCACAAAGCCCCTGCTTGGCCCTCTACTTCTCTGCTGTCTAGAATAGCTTTGTTCCAGGGCCTGAGAAGGAAGTTGCCTGCCTGTGTTCTCCCATGTGTCCACTTCCTTGGTAGTAAGTGGATCCAGTAAAGGGAGAACTTGGCAGTCCTACCTCCTTGAAGGAGGATTACATGAGTTTTGTGGTCAAACCTTTAGGGTCAGGTATCAAGACATTACACCATGCCCCTCTTCCCAGCAGAGGCCCCAATGCACTGCTTACACAGGTGCTGACTTCCCCTCTGCCATTGGCTGCCCTCACTTTCTCCAATTCTCTCTCCTCACTCTGCCTCCCCTTTTACGTCTCTCTGTCTCTGCCCTCATCTCCTGCCCACACAGGGCCTGAGGACTTTCCTAGTATGGCCAGCGCGTGTCCTGTTGCCCTCTGTGCCCTTGGGGAAGCATCCAAGCCAAATCCTCTTAGGCAGATCAGCTTATGCCCTGGGTCATCTTGCATCACACATGCCCAGGTCATGCTGGCATCACACACATCCGGGCAGCCTCGGTCCTGACACCCTGGAGGGTCTGTGTGATCTGGTATCACTTATCTACCTCCTTGGGTTTCAGGTTCCTTCAAGTGTCCCTAGCCAAGAGCTTGGCATGCACTCACTCACAGCCAGAGAGAGATCCGGCCCTTAGAGGAGGCTGTCCTATAGCTCTGAGTCCTGAATACTGTGTGCCAATGTCTTGTTGGGCTAGGATGTGCAGAGCCAGGTGGCCCATAAAGTGACCTGGAACTGGTGTCTGTGAATGTAGACGTGCATGAGTGAACAGTTGTCCTGGCTGAGGGTTTCAGACTGTTAATGGGATATTGTATGGTTAACACAAGAAATCTAAGAATAACACATCAAGGGTCATAAACATTTGTCTTATCACCCTCAAGCAGAATCTTTCCAGGTAGCAGCCAGAAAAGTAAATAAGTAAATAAAGAAGACTGTTCAGAGAGGCTATACTTGCTATGAAACAACCTTTCGAGGGACCTGTTCTTGTCAGGTTGTCTTTGTTGTGGTTAATACCATAACGAATAGCAACTTGTGGGTTCAGTTATTTCATCTTCCAGGTAATAGTACATCAGTGACAGAAGTCATGTAAGGAACTTAATCAAGGCAGGATCCTGGAAACAGAAATGGAAGTGAAGGCCATAGAGGAATGCTACTTACTGGCCTGCTCTTGTAGCTTGCTCAGCATGCTTTGTTATAATGTACAACACTACCTGCCAGGGGCGAACTGGGCCCCACTCATCCATCAGTCATTAATCAAGATATGCCCTACTAGCTTGTCTACAGGCAATCTTATGGAGGCATTTCCCCATTGAATTTCCTCTTTACAAATTAGTTTGTGGCAAGGTGACAAAAAACAAAACAAACAAAAACCTAGCCAGGACAGGGTCCATGTAGTACAGTCACTCAGGACAACCCTTATGACCCTTCCCACTCAAGGCATGCACCTTGCATGGGAACGATGTTCGGATCAAGCTTACACAGACTGAAGTGTATGCACACTGCACACTAGGAAAGGCAGGCATGGTTCCACTAGAGGCCGTCAAGTTCCTTTCCTAGCTGTGAACTGTTCCCTCTGTTCTTGCTGCTCTTATTCCAAGAGTCAGAGCTGGGAATGGGGACTTCTTGCACAGATGCATAGCCTGACCCTCTTTATCCTCTCATCTCTCTTTTCCAGCTGTCAGGAATGACAGGAACAAGAAAAAGAAGGAGCCTTCAAAGCAGGAATGCACAGAGAGCTATGAGATGACAGCGGAGCTGGACGACCTCACTGAGAAGATCCGGAAAGCCCACCAGGAAACCTTCCCCTCACTCTGCCAGCTGGGTAAATACACCACGGTAAGAGCCACTGCCCAAGATGCCAGGGCTGTGGGCACTGGCCCTTGTACACACACATATTTCCCATACAGTTTCTTGTGCCTGGCAGATATGCTCACTGTCCTGTCAGCCAGTCAGGACACCTGCTTCCCCTTTCCCCATATTTATCACTGGGACAGGAAACTACAGTAGTTGTTCATCTGTATGGTGGCATGCATGCTGGGCAGTAGCAGCACAAGTCATTTACGATGGTATCTCCTCTTGGGGATTTTGGTCTGCTCAAGCCAGAAATTTATTATGTAGGTTATGGCAGATATCTAACCTGGAGGGGATCTGGGGTTCATCTTTTAAATATCAATCCAGCTACAGATCCCAGGAAGGACTGTGAGGTTGTCCATCCTTTGGGTCATGGTCTGGCTTATAGGAGGAATGTGAATAATCTGAAGGAAATCTGGAAGGGTACAGGACGGGGGTGATCTGGTAGCTCCATGTGCTCCACTCTTTAGTGAGAAGTTGCTTTTACTATGGTTGTAAATCAAGGAAGAGGGAGAGAGTGAGAGAGAGAGAGAGAGAGAGAGAGAGAGAGAGAGAGAGAGAGAGAGAGAGAGAGAGAGAAGAGTTTGTGGGCATCTTTGGTTGGAGGATGCACCAGGTGATTTCATGTGACCTTGAATTTTTCAAGGTTAGCATGTATTGTATTCAGTAACATACACTCTTAGTTTGTTGCACACACTGAACACTCAGTAGATACTTGAGAAATGAATTAATGGACATTCAAGACCATGATCTCTTTCACTGATTCATTTGTTGCCTACATTACTAACTAGAAAAATGTGCTTAAAATGAGGGTGTTCCATTTCTGGTTTGATAATAGGTATGATGGGAAAATAATAGCATGAAAATCCTCAGAATAAAAAAATTCAATGATGATGCCAGGAAGGAGCAGGGAGAGTGGAAAGAGGGACTTTGAAGCCACACTATAGGAGTACATGGTGCCCTGTACATGGATGTTAGTCCCTCTGTAAATGTCAGAGGTGGCTAGGGCAGGCCAAGAGGGCTCTGGGCAACGTGGTCCTGAGCCATGCTGGGCAGATGCCCAGGGAACCTGAGGCTCCTGTGGGAGTTGAAGCTGCCGAGGTACAAGCCGATGTGTCTTCTGACGGAGCAGAGGATTTTGCGTATGTGGAAGCTAAGTGTGATGGGGACTTCCAGAGCTCATGGCAGCAGAGGTACTTGGTGATCCTGAGAAGACACAGACTCCAGCTCCCTGCGGATGACCGGAAGGCTGCACGTGCTTCTGGGATGCTGAAGCAGCTCTCTGCAGTCCGTGCTGAAAGCCACGGTCAAGAATGACCTTTGGGGGCCTTTTCTGCCTTTTCAGGAGAAGCAGAAATGCAGGCCTGCCTGCTGGGACAAGCCCAGTCCCCACTGTGTTGGGGCTCACTGTTTTAGCCCCAAATAGGACAAGGCTGGATGCTTCCAGAGAATTGTCACATTCATATGAGAAGGGCACAAAGACAGGAATGCACAGGCATATGAGAGCACAAGCCAAGAGTCCCAGCTCCCTCAGCTCACCTCAGCTAGGTGGTGTGAGCAAGTGACTTCTATGTCACCTGTCCATGGGCTGCTGCCATGGCTAGGAGGTTGAAATGAGATCTATTCCTAGAATAATTCTGGAATAAGACCTCTTATACTGACAGGGCATGACAGAAACACCAGCAAGCCCATAACCATCCCCTGGATGGGAACTGACTGAGACTTTGCAGACACTGTGGGTGACTTTTGACTAGTGCCATTGAGAAGGGTCCTCCTTCCTTTTGGATATGGTTATCAGGAATAATGTTATAGGCACCATATAGGTGTCAATGTGAGCCTTAAACTAATGGGTGGAGACACTGGATCCGGCTGGGGCTGAGGGCAAGGCTGAGAAAAAGCATCCTGTGGGATGGCAGACAATCCCAGATAAGAATGAGAAGTCAGAAATGGGGAAACCTCCAGAACCTACAAAGACAGAAGAGGCTCCTGTCTCCCCATGTGTAAATGATGGAGAACATTTGATAGCAAATTGGAAGTTCTTGTTGTGGTTATCATCTTTGCAGCTGGTGTTTTCCAAGTAGTCACCACGTACAGGAGCCATAAATAGGAGGCCCATCCCTTTCTCCTTCTGAGGACCCATGAGTTGGGACTGTTGACTAATAGGAGAGTATGGTTAAAGTGACCACAAAGCAGACATTATGGCAGGAAACAGTGGCTGCATATGACCTGCAAAGTTTAACCTTTAGTGACCCTGGCCAAGCTAAGCTATAAAAGGAGTAAGTACCTTTTCATGTGTTTTGTGGTCCAGTATTCGACACGGGACTTAAACTGTACCCTATGCAGTAGGCTAGGCACTAGCTCTAGACAGCTCTACTTTGCTTCCCAGGAACAAACCAAACCCCTAATGCCAGAAAAGGCATTTTGTATCCTTTTGGACTCACAAGATAATTAGATGAAACGGTCTGGTTGCAATGGGTGGTGTTTGCCTCCTCTGGTGGCCCACATCCAGTTGTGGCCTTAGCTTCAGTAAGATCACTCCTATATAAGGCACAGCTCTCTAGAAGTAGCGCCCAACCTCAGATAAGCAGCTGCAGTGGAGAGACATCCCGGCCTTCTTGCCACCTCAGCAGAATGATGAGTCTTTTCTACCAGCCTTCTTCAGCAAGGTCTAGCCTCAGCTACCTCAGTGGTGGACATTTATGACTCTCTCCAGTCCCCTTTCTGGAATCTTGGGATATCCTTCCAGATAAGCGACCACAACCAAATCTTAGTTTTAAAGTTAAGGCTGAGGGGTGTCCATGCTGCTTCCTCGACCACTTTCCATGTACGCTGCTGTGGGACCAATCTGCTGCGTTATTTCTATGTTGCAGTGACAAAATGCCTGTCAGAAGCAACTCGCGGGAGGAAATGCTTCTTTTGGCTGAGGACCTGCCATCGTACAGAAGTGTGGGGTACTCATGGCAGGGCAGGTGGAAAGAGTACATGGGTACACTCATGGGGCAGGAGAGTATAGTTAAAGTGACCACAAAGCAGACATTATGGCAGGAAACAGTGGCGGGATATGACCTGCAAAGTTTAACCTCTAGTGGCCCTGGTCCTGCTCTAGCTAGACCACATATCTGAATGGTTCCATACTCTCCAGCAATACCATCTGCCTGAGACCAAGTACTCAGATACCATAATCCAGTCCATCCGACTCCTGGCAACCATCACCCCAAGCGCTCTGGTTGGGGACCTTTCGAATGGAGTGGGAGAGACACAATACGTTCATCAGAGGTCAGACTCTGCAGGACAATCTTCAGGATAGTGTACCCCTGTCCTTCAGCGCTCCGAGCAGCCTCCAGCAGACTGGAGTTCCTTTATTTTTACCATCTCTGCCTAGACCTGGCTTTGTTTTCAGTGTAAGGAACTTCAAATCCTTTCTGGAATACACATAAGCAACAGCAGCCACAGCACATCCACTTCAAGCTCCCAGATCTGAATTCAGCATTTGTTAAAAGCTTTTTTATAGGGATACAGTGCTTCAAAGGCAAGAAACATCCTGCCCCTCTCCCGGGGTAGCACATGTGTCAGATGCCTGTGGCATAAGTGGACAGGGAAGAATCAGACAGCCGACAACCACTTCTGCCAATCTTTCACTGTAGCTTTTATTCCTTAAATTATAGTCAATTAGGGACACATTAGCAGATCCTGGGAAGAAGCCAGAATGGATGAGACAGGACACAGATACACACCTACTACGATCGACCCCAGACCTGGGCAGGAAGACCATTACCAGGCCCTCTGCTATTGCTGATGCTGCTTAGGTGGTACTTCAATCCCTTAAGCCTGGGTTCCTCATCTCTATTACGATGCTTTTGGTGGTACAGTCTTCATGTGTAGCCAGATGGTTGGTTCTGTGAGAAAGGGGTCTCAGCAAGTCTTATGCAGTTTCTGGCAGAAAGGGTATGTAGAGTGGAGGGCTGTCCCCTGCCTGGATCCCGTGAGTAGCTCGACATCATTTAGAGTCACACGCTTGACTTCCAGAAAAGTTGGCAACTATGATTCTAGTTTCCTAGGAGCACAGACCACTTTGCCATGTGCTGCTCTTCACCCTATCATGGGGCTTCATGGGACATAAGCTGACCTGGGAGAGGTTTGGAAACTTGAACCATGAAGATTCAAGGAGCTTTAAAGCCCAGAACGTTGGCCACAGACAGAGTCATGAACTTACCAATAGGCTCCGAGAGACAAGCGTTAAAATAGCAAGATTATAAGCAATTCTAGGCATGGCTTGCTTTTTAGAGAAATCATATGTTTGGCCAGGAAGGAGAAAACCTGGCTCCTTAAGGGTGCTGTACTACCCAGGTTGGGGTAAGACACTTGGGGTGCCATGAGACCAGAATTCTGATACCCTCTGTTGCCTCAAAGCTATATCACCTTGAACCAGCCCATAACTTCCTCCCTCATAGTCCTCTGTACTGTACATACCTGCCTGCCATGTTCTCATTCTGCCTGTTTTTTTTTCCAGCCAGATGTACTCAGTTCTCAGTACTCAATAACTTGTGGAGTTACCTCAGAAAAGTTTTACTACCTGGGAAACTTGAAGTAGCATTACTTTTGCCTCTCAGGCCAAGGGAGTGGAAGTATTCACTCAAGAGGGCCCTCTGACAATCCTAGGGTTCCCCATCCATGCCTTCTGCCTTTGGTGGCTGTCTTTACCTTTGCTTGGTTTAGAAAGCATTGCTGCCTCCCTGAGCGTCCCATGAGCACCACCTCATTTGACTCTCTTGGTACTTGCCCTTGTTTTCCCACTGCCATGCATGCCTAGCTGTTTCATGACAATGGACATGGCATCGTGTGGTGTCTAGAGTCATGTTTAGCAGCCAGAAGGAGGCTAGCCTCACTTACAGCATCCTTAGCATGACTGGGACCTGTAGCTATCTCATGAGCATTTCCGACCAGGAAGGAAGTCACAAACACAATGTAAAGTTTAAGGGAAATTGAGTTCTCACCAGGAAGTAAGAGACAAAACACCAAGAAAAATGTGCCTGTCACAGCTCATCTGGATGGGTGACTACTGTCCCCTCTGCTTACCCAGGGACCTGGTATAGGTCACTGCCCTTTTCTGCGTCGGACTGTAATGGTGCCTAGCTCTTGGGAGTGTTCTGGAATGTACTGCAGGGCACATATGTGTGTGTGTGCATGATGGAGAACTGAAATACACAAGACAGAACCACTTCACTGAGAGGACATGGAGGGCACTCTTGGGATATGCAAATGACTCCTGGACAAGGGAGGCTGTTCAGGAGAGAGTCACGACATTCCTGCAGACCTTCAACTCAGTTTTTCTGAAGAAATTCTGTAGCTAATGCCCCAAATCCCAGCCCTTGGGATTCAGAGCAAAGATGATTACTAGACTGGGCTGCACTGAGACCCTGACTCAGGGGAGCAGGGCTGGGATGTTGCTTGGTGTAGAGTACTTCCTGGGCATGCATATGGCCCTGGGCTCTTTCCACAACTCCACAAAGAAAGGGAAATTTTCTTTTTACTTCACTCGCCTAGGAGCTTCAATTGACCATCATTGGGCTTCTAGACAATGGAAATCTTGCTTTTGTTGGTTAGTATTTTCCTGAAAGTGATGCCAGCCAGAGAAACAACAGAAGGGGCTGTGCCATGGCAGAAGGTATCATTTAACTGGATTGACAGGGCTGGGCTTTTCCCAAGAAGGCCTAGGGAACTTCAGGGCACAGCATTCTGGGAAATGTACATTCTTCCAGGGGACTTCCCAAGCAGGCAGCAATCTTGCCATCCACAGCAAGGCCTGGCTCAGCCTGCATCCTTCCTGCTGCTCTTCCCTCCTCTTCCTCTTCACACATCCTCACCTGCTCTGAGCATCTTCTCCCTCACCCCACTCAGTGCTTGTAGAAGCTACTTTCATCACCAGGCCTAGCAGACCACACTCTCCACCTACAGCAGCTGGAAGATAATACAGTAGTCATTTAAAGCCTCATGCATATGAATCCAGCAGTCAGGATAATAAAACAGGGGGTTATTTTGTGTTTTTTATTAACTGCCTTTTGCCTTCAGTTTGCATAATCATGAGCTGGATTGACAGGCCCTTACTGAGTTGTTCACTGTTTTAATAGAAGGGGCCATAGCCCACCTCCCACTCCTAGTCTTGCGTGATGGAGCAGTCCATGCAAAGCTGATGAATATTTCCTTCACAGTGGCTGCATCCAGCAATGTCATTTTTTCCAGATGGATACTCCATTGTAATGTGATTTCCCACCAAGCTCGACTGTCCTTCTCTTCCATGGCATATTTCTGTGAACTGGATAAACTGCCTATTAAATTTAATTATACCCTGAATGGCCGCATGCCTAGATCTTGCACACACATACCTCTGAGTGTACTGTGTTCCACAAAGATCCTTGAGGGAGACATAAAATTAATCTGGAAGATAGCTTGTTTCCACAGGGACACTATGGAAGCCACAATGCCACCACTATTCTGAGGCCAGCCTTCTCTAGTCTCCCATCTTCAAACTCTTCCTCTGGATTCCTGCTGATGTGAGAAGCAAAGATAACTTTTTGAATTTCTGTGGACCAACTTAACTGAAATAGGACAGTGAAGCCATTGGTTTACAATGCATAATTGCCTTTGCAGAGCTAGGGGCATTTGTAAAGAGGGTCACACAGCAGGCCTAGGGAACCTAGTCTCTTCTTGTGTGCTTCAGTTTGCCTTGGAGTTCTAGAGTTCATGAAGAGGTCTAGGCTACTTACCAGAGAAATAGCTCTTTGTGTTTAGCCTCTTCGTGTCTCTTCCACACAATGACAGTTGTTCTGTGTCTTCTCAGACAAGCAAAGGCTTGTGAGACTGTCACTAAGCTTAACTGAGCTCTACTCAGTGCTCATTGTGTCCTCTGTATGATAAGCAGTGACAAGCCAAGGAGCCAAGGACTATGTGTAGACTGGGAAGCCACTCAGGATTTAGAGACAAGCTCTGTAAGCAGCCACAGGCTGTGAAGGGGAGCTGGAAGGTGGGCAGTTCTCACGGAAGGCCAAGGAAGGTATAACGTAAGGTTAAACCGACCACAGACTCAAGGGGTACATGATACAGGGATGAGAGGCAGCTATCGAGAAAGGGACACTCACAGTGTAGAGGCCTGAGGCTAGTCCTTCAGGTAAAGCTGGAGCTGAGAGCTGGTGGGGACAGTGTGAGCAGGGGTCAGGTGCCCTCCCATCACCGAAGTGATTTGGGCTCTTCTAGTTTCATGGAGATGATGGAGATGATGGCAGAGATGAGGGAAAAAATTCTGAGAGATAATTACAGAAGGAGGAGATGGTCAGAGAGACTAGACCTGGACAGAAGGTATCTGGTACACTCACCTCATGGATGTCATACCTAATACTTCTGTTGCTCTGGGAACCTGATAGGCCCAAGCCTTTAGTTGTGACATCATACACTGTTGAGTGTCACTTTTTGACCTCTATTTTTCTTAGGAGACATTTCAGTGCATCATGGAGGCTGAACAGTATACTGTTGCTATGGTCACTGCAAACCACCTTCTGTTCCATCATGTCCCTGTAATGGTGTCTGTGGCCACTGTAGGCCATGTCCTGGTTCCTTAGACCCCCCTGACTCAGTGGTTAATATTCTCCTTATTCTGTTGCATATACCAAGAGGCCAGCATCCTACCCTTGCGTGCCTCAAGGTATTTTCTAAGCATGGCTTGCAATCCACAGTACCACCATTAAATAAAGCAAGCCTCCTGAACACTTTACTGGTCAGGCTTTGCACTTTCTCCTGTTTCTTAGTCTCTCTTCTTTATTTGTTTGAAATGGAACTCAGAGAAGGTTTCCACCTCCTCCAATAAACGTCTTGTAGATATCTTGTTTTATCCGAGTTTAGCTTCTGGAGTATAATTTTCATGATACAATGTGTCATCTTCTAAGAAGGTATGAATTGGCATGTTGCAGACTCTTCTCAACACTATAGAAAGGCCCCCTCCTCACCTGTGACAGCCTGCCCCACCCACAGTGCCCTGAAGGCATTGCCCTATCCTCCACCAGTGCGGCATCACCTTTTCTACAATGCTCTGGTCCTGTGCATCCGTCTTCCTCCCTTTAGTACAATGCTATTGACTGCCAGAGATGTGTGTCTGCCTCCTTTTGTTGATGGCACCTTCCCACTCACTACATAGTCATTATTGAGCATCGTAACATAATTGAACATTGGCTTCCTCTCTGCAGCTGCTCCTGTGCACTGTCTTGAGTGGCTCCTTGGCTTTGCATAGCATCTGGGGCTCAGCATGGTTGTAGTGCTGCTCACCATGTTCCTGTGTGTCCTATGAGCAGATCCAGAGGGTTCATCTGGCTCAAGTTTCATGTAGGCCAGACTGAAGCCCAGTGGTGTGTTCTCCTTGGGATACCCACATGGCGGTAGTGAGCAGTGATGATCCATGTCTAGAGGCAGCAGGTATACCACAGTAGGTCTATCGTTCCTTCATTGTGAGTGGATAAGCACACAGGGAAACTTGCACTCATTCATTCCCTGGCTGTCTTGAGGCTGCTGTAAACAGCTTGTGGAGTTGAAAGCAGGAATCCGAGGTCACTCTGAGAAAGCAAATATGAGCCCCCTCATGGGAAGCATCCCCTCCCTATGCCCTGACATCATGCTGTCATTCACTCTCCTCCCCCCTTTCTTCTTCTCCCACCCTCTCAGAATTCCAGCGCTGACCACCGGGTCCGACTGGACTTGGGCCTCTGGGACAAATTCAGTGAGCTGGCCACCAAGTGCATTATTAAGATCGTGGAGTTCGCCAAGCGTCTGCCGGGCTTCACAGGTCTGACCATCGCAGACCAGATCACCCTGCTCAAAGCCGCCTGCTTGGATATCTTGGTAGGATCTTTTCTGAACTCTAGGAGGAGGAGGGTTAGGAGGAGGGAGAAGGCTGCAGGAAGGAAGGAGGGGGGAGTTGGAGGCTTCCAGGACCTTCTGAGGAGACCACTCCTCAGTTACTTTCTAGATCTGCAGAACCCTTTCCAGGTGTTGGAATTTCACTGAATTGACAAAAATTCAGAGGTCTCTGGGATTTGATAGGACTTCCCTTGTATCCCTCTCCATTATGATTATGAGAGTGACTCCTCACTGGCCTTCAGTGATGGCTTGCTACCTAGTATCTGTATAGCCTTTTCTAGACCAGCCAGGCCCTAGGGAAGGACTGGAGACTGCTGGAGCTCAGCAGACCTAAGGCCTTTAGGGTGAGAGAAGGCAGAAGTTCTGTGGGATGACAATGTGCTTAAGCAGAGGGTATGGAGCACATGGAGGTCTGTGCTTGTGTTCCATGGTAGGGTGCAAGCACCCTCGCCCCAACTCTGACCCTGACTTCCTGCTAGCCCCTGCACTCTGCTGCCTCTGTCCCTGTCTGCTGCATGATGACTGCCTGTGTGGCTACAAACACACGGTACTGAGAGGGCTCTCCTTGAGTCAGATCCATCATCCCTGTAAACATTACAGCTGTAACTATAGGATGTTCATCTGAGAGGCTGGGTATGGTGCATGCTAAGTATCTAATAAAGACTTCTCATAGTTACCTTCCTGTGGCTACTAACAAATATCTGAAAGACACAAGTTAAGGGAGGTATATTTGAGCTCATGGTTTGAGAATACAAGCCACAATGATAAGAAAGCCATGTATGCAGGACTGTGAGGCAACTGGTCACGTTGTACCCAGAGTCAAGAAAATGCCAGTTTTTTTCAGTCTGGAAGCTCCTAGTCTCTGGAGTGTGTGCCACACACATTCAGGATGCATCTTGTCTGACTAGTTTAGCCCTTGTGAAATACCATCACTCAGACATGCCCAGAAGTATGTGTGTTCCCATAGCAAGTTTAGATCCCATAAGTTGACATGAAGATTAACTATCACAGTTGGTAAGGATCATCCTTACTTATTTTTGGTTGACTAAACTTTTGAAAATAGAATCTTGTTAATCTTCTTTGCTCTAGTACCTGGCTTAGTGCCCGAGAGGTAAGTATTCAAGAAATAGATATTTCAATCAAATGATGATTTATTTTAGTAAAACGTTATTTCTCAAAATGTGAGTCCTACGTATTATTCCTTGAATAACTTTATCTCTGTTCTTCAACATCTGCTAACAGTTAAAAAAGAAGCCATCACCTCAACAGTGGGGCATACTGTCCATGTGACCCAGGCTCCTTGGGGGATACGTTTTCTTCTACCATAGATCTGGGCAGTGCTGTCAGGGTGGGCCGTCATAGATAATGCAGCAAGTGTGTACATGCATACTTTTTTTTTTTTCTTCCAGATTCTCAGAATTTGTACCAGGTATACCCCAGAGCAAGACACCATGACTTTCTCTGATGGCCTTACACTAAATCGAACTCAGATGCACAATGCTGGCTTCGGTCCTCTGACTGACCTTGTGTTCACCTTTGCCAACCAGCTCCTGCCTTTGGAAATGGATGACACAGAAACTGGCCTTCTCAGTGCCATCTGTTTAATCTGTGGAGGTATGACTCCTTAGAAACCGTCACCAAACCCCAGCTGAGCAATTACAAAGTCACAGAAGAGATCTCCTCTGGGGTTCTTTTGCATGGAGAAAGGTGTGATTACACTGGGCAGTTGTCCTTCTTTCTGTTGCAGACTAAGTACTAGTGTTTGAGCTCCTTCTGCTCTGAAAGAAATGCCAAAATGCAGTTTTTCCTCTTTCTCTTGTGCTTTTGTAAAAGCAGGATCATACTGCTGTGTGCCCAGGACATTGTAGTGATGACCTACATGAATCACATGTTATTTGAATTCAAATCACCACTTGGTCTTCCCCACCATACAGGTGCCTACCTGGTGGGCTGGAATAAAGTATGGCCCCTTCTCTGTAGTGACCCCTGCTGGCTAACTAGAAGCCAATTTTAGCTCAAAAGTAATGGTTGTAATGAAGGGGAAAGGTTATCCACCTGGCTTTTACAGGCTGCCCAAGGTTCCTTTGTTCAGCTCAATGCTGACACCATCTGGCCTTAAGAGGTAATTCTTGCCTCTGGACTTGAGCAAGTGGGCATCAAATGAGCTTACTAAGGGGATATCTTCAAGTGTCACTGCTTAAAGCAATTGCATTTATTCAATTTAGTGTACAACTGAGTCACCAAATAAAGCCACTGTACAGGAGGAATAGGAGACAAGGAAGGATAGGCAGCAGTCCCTGACTGTCTGAACACTAAACACTGAATACTTTCTCCTGCCATGCAGACCGCCAGGACCTTGAGGAACCAACAAAGGTAGACAAGCTCCAAGAACCACTGCTGGAGGCACTAAAGATTTACATTAGAAAACGACGGCCCAGCAAGCCTCACATGTTTCCAAAGATCTTAATGAAAATCACAGATCTCCGCAGCATCAGCGCAAAAGGTATGTTTTCAAGGGTGGAAAGTAGAGCAGAGCTTGGCCAGCCTTTGCTTTGTAAGTCCCGTGTTTTAATACCAAGAGTCCCATTACTGCTTAAGTTGGATGTCTATCTCATAGAATTCAAAAGGAACTAGCATTGTCTGAGCACCCATGTGTGTGTAGTTGAGAGCGCCTCAGGTTTCCTTAGGAAGACATTGTGATGTTGTCTCTGATGTGAGATAGTAAAAGCAGATACCACTGCCCAGTGATATTAAGAGATAATTGTTTTAGAATGGATGCTGGGTAGACGAGCAACTCTTCCAAGATGGTGTGTTTTTTTAAGACTGTTGTTATTGCCGGAGCTCATATGCATGCCCTTGGAGGTTAAAGGACAATTATGTGGAGTCACTTCTCTCCCTCAATCTCTGTGTCCTTTCTAGGGCACCAACTCAGTCAAGCTGCTTACAGAGCAAGCTCTGAGCCCTCACCACCGCCCCCTTTTTTTCAGGTTTTATTTTTGATTCCATACATTTTATTCCAGCTTTTCAGATAACTTAGGCTTCTATACACTCAGCCTATTTTTCCATGGTGCCCTAACCCCTAGGCAAATGAAGGTCACTGTGACTGTAGCTCTGGTGTAGGCACTTCTGAGTAAAGGATTCTTGCCTGGCGGAGAGATATAAATACTCTCGCCTCATGATTCTCAGTCTATGTGGCAACTCAGGCAACTACAGAAATGCCTAGAGGCTTCTCATAGCTGGGTGCAGAGGGCTTTTCTATGGAGATGACTCAGCAATTATTCCTTGTGCCAGCCATGCTATTACCTATCATGCTCCTCCCCATTAGCAGATTCTACACCTCAGGATCTTGGCAAGTCAAGACACAAAAGTGCTTAAATGCACAGTGAACTTGCTTGACAAGAAACCCCCATTCTTTTTTGTTGTTGTTGTTGTTTTGTTTGTTTGTTTGTTTTGTGGGTTGGTTTTGTTTTTCTTTTGTTTGTTTGTTTGTTTGGTTTGAGGGAGATGAGGGGAACATTCTAAGTTCATTTCCACCATAGGATTAAGAGATGCAAAAAGACAATTGAATGGATGTAATTGAATGCAGAGGAGAGATGTATGTGAGAGAGAGAGAGAGAGAGAGAGAGAGAGAGAGAGAGAGAGAGAGAGAGAGAGAGAGAAAGGGAGAGAGAGAGTGTGTGTGTTCCTATCACCCTATAGATATCCATTCCAGTGACCTGAGGATTAGCAGCCACACACAGAAATGTCCCAAGCCCCATATTAGCAGAGTCAGTCCAGGAATGCTAGCCACATGGTTCTGAGGTAGTTTTGGTATTTACATGTTTCCACCTAACCAGCTGCATGTCGGGGTGGGGGGAGGTGGTGGCATGAAACCACCTGGTGCTGGACTGGGTTGCAGAAAACCACCAAATACAATCTTTCCATTGTGGAAACTGCCCATCCTTTTTACCTTTATTTTCCTGATCTTTCATCAGTGACTTCTCTTTGTAAATTTTATATCCTGAATTTGACTGAAGCACTGCAACTATCAAATATGTACATCACATATCTCCACTTCTTTTCCTTAAAGACTGAGAACTTCTGGTGTGCCCTATTAGTACATATTCTGTTTTCAAAGGGAGTGGTGGATCAGCCTGTGCCTGAGAACCAATCTAACTGGGATCTCGAAGCACACTTGACATATCTGGTGGCTGACATTCCCAGTGTAAACACCTTATATTTTTTACTTCCAATAAGTTGGTTCTTTTCAACAAAGACACAAGTCACTTGATACCTGTATTACACAACTTTTACACACCTGAAGGTGAATGTTGGTTTCTTAGTATCTAGCTGAGCCCTTATCTGACAGGTTTTCTATTACCTCTTGAAAAAGGTGCAGAACGTGTAATTACCTTGAAAATGGAAATTCCTGGATCAATGCCACCCCTCATTCAGGAAATGCTGGAGAATTCTGAAGGACATGAACCCTTGACCCCAAGTTCAAGTGGGAATACAGCAGAGCACAGTCCCAGCGTGTCCCCCAGCTCAGTGGAGAACAGTGGAGTCAGCCAGTCACCACTGCTGCAGTGAGACATTCCCTGCTGTTGCAGACATTCCCCAGGACCTTCCGTTCCAGATTGAAAATGCAAGGAAAACATTTTTACTGCTGCTTAGTTTTTGAACTGAAATATGTTAAACTCAAAAAGGACCAAGAAGTTTTCATATGTATCAATATATATTCCTTACTGTGTAACTTCCCTAGAAATACAAACTTTTCAAATTCTGAAAATCAGCCATTTCATGCCACCAGAATCTAGTTTAAAGCTTCTACTTTCCTCTCTGAACAGTCAAGATGCATGGCAAAGACCCAGTTGAGATGATTTAGCCCTGGTTAAGTTTCTGAAGACTTTGTACATATAGAAGTACGGCTTTGTTCTTTCTATACTGTATGTTGGTGCTTTCTTTTGTCTTGCCTACTCAATAACCAAGACACCAAGGTTGTGGAGTAACCACTGTACATCCACTGTACATCTTGCTTTCATGAATACCAAGGCCTCACGGTAAGGAACCAGGACCTTTGTACAGTACAAGATAAGACTAAAGACACTCTGGTTTAAGTAGTGGAAGCCTCTCCTTGCTTTTCCATGCTCTCAAGCTGCATTCTTTCTCTTATGTTGCCCAGATAGAGTATGCCACTTCACTGCACTAGCAGAAGAGAATTCTGTATCAGTGAAACTGCCAGTTCAGTTAATCCAATGTCATTGTTCAATTGTTAATGATGTCACTTTAAATTAAAAGTGGTTTATTCCTTAATGACACAACTATCGAATGAAAAAAATGAAGCATTTTTACAGTCATGATAGCCTCCAAGGCAAAAACACTGTCCAGTGTTAATAAGTTTGTTTACCTGTTCACAAGCCATTGGAGAAATATCACAGGATAATCAGCAAGTTAGTCTGCCGTCTGGACTCTAGTGTCCAGTGTCCTTGCTGACTCAGGCCTGATCCTGGGATTTCCCCCAGTCTTGATGCTTGAAGGTATGGGCAAGTGGCCTCCTCTGGCCTTGTTCAATCACCATGATGCAGACTGATAGCTCTGGGAGAATGAGTAGTTGACAGACTCAAGTGTCGGCTTCTGAGTTCTCATGTAAGCACTAGTGGAATTTTTGTTTGTTCGTTTTTGATATATTAGCAAAAGTCTGTGATATACCACTAGCTCTGTTTGTACATTGAGATGGTTTAACAGTGCTTTCTATGTTCATATACTGTTTACCTTTTTCCATGGAGTCTCCTGGCAAAGAATAAATATATTTATTTTAAAGGTGTGTGGGAACTTTCACTATGGTTTCACCTTCAGTAAAGAGTCTAAGAACACAGTTCCATTTTTAATGTTTAAATTTCATTTCAAAAAGCAGGTCTGTAGTCTGCAATCATGACAATTAAAATCTGTGCTAATGCACGGTAATCTATAACAATTCTACAAGCCAATCAGACAACACATGACATTTCAATGAGTAAAAAAGAGCATAAAACTGTATGTGTAAGAACAAAATGTTAAAAGGCCTACCACAATAATAAAAAACCATCAATTACATCATCACATTAAAATAAGCCAGATGTACAAAATTCTGAGACAGAAAAGACAAAGGACAACACAAGGTATTTTTGAAAAATGTTCGTGCTCTTTGGGCACTTAATTAAACATTGCAAAATCAACATCTTCTTCTTCATCAGACTCTGCAAAATATTTTACTTCTTTCCTAGCCCGACCAGTCCGTGGGAGAGCAGGTGGTTCAGAAGTGAAGTCTGAAGGGAAGATGTCTACATCTGAATCTTGATCAAAAGATGTTTTCTTCGGTTTCTAACCACCCACCAAAACAATAAAAAGGAAGGTTAAAAATCTCAAAGTAAGGAAAATACAGTGTTAAGAACTATTATTCCTTATACTTACATTTATGGCATATTACCAATAACCATACTTTTAATATTATAATTGACATGCTAAATTAAGACTAAAATGAATTATGGAAGAAAAGACAGATTAGATATGGTAATTGCCTACCTTGGGTTCTTTTGTCATCAAGAGCCCAGTTAAGCTCTCATCAGTGCAACATCACTAATCCAACACTTTATTATTAAACAAGTATATACATATCCACATCAGAAAATATTTGAGTTACCCTATTTTTAAGAACATATTCAGAATTTATGGGAGCAGAACAAGACTATGAACAGTATATAGCACACACTACCACAAGTATTGATAAAAAGTATTTTAAAAAGTCACAGAGTAGATTAGAAACAGAGAAGGGAAGTGATGGAGAGGACAAATCTCTAAAGCTATAACCATCCATATGTGTATTTGTAAGTTTTATGAGGAAGATAAAATAAGTGGCAAAGAGAGTGCAGCTAAGGCCACTCAAAAGAAAGGAGGTTTCTAAAGAGTCAGATTAATTAGAAATAAATACTAGGCATAGTCAAACAAACTCATTTTTTAAAAATCAAATTAATCCAAGTTCGTAAGAATATTCTAATATGCAAGTAGCATATACCTACAATAGTTCAATAGATGAAACAAAGGTTCTGATTAAGTTGACTTATGGTGCTCTCTCTGCATAAGAATTAGACTAGTGATACAAATAATGATGTCTCCTGCTGTCGCTCTGACAGGGCATCCATCAGGGGCGACCACATGCAGTGCAGACCATGAGCCATGCTTGGAGGTGTTCTGCTTACCTTGCTGGCTGTTTTAGATGGTTTCCTTCCAGGGTTATAATCACCTTCATTTTCTGAGCCTGATGCTTTCCTTTTCTTTGCCCCTCGGCCTTTACCTAAAAAACACATGAAAAAACTTTTTCCTCCCAAAGGTAAGTAAGATAAATGCCCAAGAATTACAATTCTTTCTTTGGCATGCCCAACAGTGGGACCTGCAATCCTACCTGCACACTATAAATGACATACATAGACTTTGACAGCATGGAGTATATGTTGACTAAAGAGTATTTTAAAAATATACTTAAACAAGTGAGAAAATCCTGGAAATAAGTTTCAATGATTAAGTTCTGATAAAAGACAAGCATTGTACAAATACAACTACTGAATTTAGGAATCAAACTTCTTACAAGAGTGAGTAAGTTACCTGTCAAAAATCAATAAACTTACAAGGCTTCATACCATGCCTGCCTATATATTGACCTCCATAGGTTCTCCGATAATTTATTTTTTAAGCTTTCCTCAATAAACCACACACAGGAAGTGAGAGGCAGAGGTTGGACAGACCCAAGGAAGTTCGCTGTGGCATCTTTTTGTCTTATTTTCAGTATATTTATTTAATCTGGTCAATGTTTTAACTCACAACTAATTGTACTAAACTGCTCTATGTCCTTCACTAGAATGCAGTATGGTACAATGTGTATGTGAGCCAATTTAAAATAAAGTAGGTACCCTGTCACTAAACTCAATAAAATTGAAGAAAGAAATATTTTCTTTATAGCTTGTATTTAAGAATTATACAAAGCCAGTCCTCACCTTTTGGTGTTGTAGTCTTCTTTGGAATGCCAAATTCAGAATCTGAGTCAGAGTTTATAGTCTCTACTACCTTCTTCTGTTTAGGGGCTCTCTTAGCTTTAGGGGCTGTATCTGAAGGTGGTTTACCTAGTAAGCAAACATCCTTTTAGTTGGTCAGTGCAATGTACTTACCATCAAACCAAGCTGGTGTGAATTCTGTAACAGTGGATGTTATTATTATTATTATTATTATTATTATTGATAAGAAACTGAGTCATTAAACCAAGAAATGTTTTCTCTCTGCTTGGTGCCAATATAAAGATAAATATCATCCTATAGATGATAAAACAAGTATTATTCAATTTGGCATACTTTTTTTAGGTAATTCAATTGAGATAGTTTAAACAAAGAATATTAAAGGAAATTACACTGCATCTTTTAAATATATATTCATGTCCAAAAAATTATCTTTGACACACTAATTATATAACCCATGTACAAGCACACACTAAGTTGTAGTTTATAAAGATAATTTAGTAGAGGGAAGAATTTTATTGGTTGTCTTGTTCTCAAATAGAACAAATACAAAGCATCTCATTTCCCTCTAGTAGTTAATATCAAGACTTGGCATTTTTATGTGGAAAGAAACATGAAAATCCTAGATCCATAGATACAAGGCCCACTTTATTGTTATTATGTTTAAAAAAGAAACCTTGTATATATAGTTCATATAAACACTATAATCACTTTGTACTTGTGCAATAAAAATGAGACTGGAAAACAAATGTATTAGACGGATTGAAATGAGTGGCAAAGGTTCCTATTAGAAACTGAAAAGTGTTGCTAATGCACTGAAAAGCAGAACTGAGTCTCAAGCTGAGATAAAACATAGTGCCCCTCACTGGTGAACAGCAGAAGGAACTGTGCATGAAGAGGGAGCCAAAGACTATGGCATTACTCCTTCTGATTACTCATGACTAAATCTACTACAGGAATCCAAAGGCAGCTTCTAGCAGGAATGCATGTTCATCACAACAGGGCCATAGAAACCAGTATTCTCTGGTCACATTTTCAAGCCTGAAGAAGTTATATGGCACTTTCAACACCTCCCACCAGATATTATTTAAATATAGGTTGCCTTTTGCTGCAAAATATTGGAACTACAGAACATAATGAGAATAATAATATCTGTAAATCAGATTAGCATAGGCAGTTCTTAGGAGGCAGGGCTGTAGTGTGTCTTTTCTCTGAGGTACTAACTGCTAATTGTATTTCAGGAAGGTAGAGAAAGATCTTGCTGAGGTCTTTGAAGGCAGCTTCTCAGTTCAACTAATACAAGCTCCATCCAGCTAGCAGAGAAACAGCTAAATAGGCTAGGTGGAAAATGGTCTGGTCTTTTAGTTAATGTTAAACTTGAGCTCATTAGCTTAATGAAAGAAACATGGTGACAGATTTCAAGAAGGGATATATGTCCCACAGTATTTTACAAGATGCTCATATGAAGACTTAAAGAAAAAAAATCTCTTAAAATATTTTTGAATGTTTTTGCTTAAGAAAAATTACATGTATTTATTTGCATACATGCCTGTTTTTCCTTATGGGCTCCACATATATGCAGTGCCCACATGACCAGAAGAGTATATCAGATCCTAGGTACTAGAATAAAAGGTATTTGTGAGACACCTGATATAAATGCTGGGAACTGAACCTAAGTCCTCTAAAAGAATAGCAAGTGCTCTTAACCACTGACCTATCTCTCCAGCCCTAAAAATGATATCTTGAAAGGAAATTATAGAATCTGTCTTAGTTAGAGTTCAGAACCTAACTGACCCCTGGGTATGGATTCAAGCATAAATATTTACTTAGTAGGTGATGAGAGAAAGTACAGAATTTAGACAATGAAGAGCAATCAGTCAAGGGGTCAGTTATCAAGCCAGCCCATAGTCTTGAAGCTTAATTAATCCTCTTGAAGAACTTTGGAGAGCCAATACAACAACCCAGACTCAGAACCTGAGAGCCTTCTATACCTGCTTTTCTCAATCACTGCTGGAAGGTAGCTGGGTGAGGTGGGGAGAGTTAATAAGAAATGTAGACACTAGGAGGACTGACTGGGAAGTGAGTGCCATGGGGTGCATTATGTGAAATCCCCAAATAATAAATAAAAATATTATGCTGGATAAAAAACAAAAAAAGAAATGTAGACACAGGCCAATATGTCTTGAAGATGAGGTGAGCCTGTTGGGGTGGCCCCTAGAATGCTGCCTGATACTCCTCTGCACAATGTCCGCAGAGTTCTAGTGCATCCAGATAGAACAGCCTCTTATGATGATCAGTTCTGCTACATCCAGTACACATGTGTCTCTAATGGTGTATACTATAGAACTCTTTGCTTTTAGGGAGCAGTCCATATGGCTTAATATCTTACCTAGATGTGTATTTTTAAAGTAAATATTATTTTTAAGTATAAAGCACTAATACTGAACTTAAAAATGAACAAGTTACATAGTTTGCAACTGTATAATATTAATAAAGCAACTCAGCATTTTATGAACAAAGGCTATGGTGGGGAGGGAGAAACTATAATTCAAAAAGAAAAGGAATATGCTAACTGTAGGAAGGAGAACTAACATAATATTGAATCAAGATAAATGCGTATTTTCCACCCAATCTACCAAAGGAGCTTTATAGGAAAACTATCTTTTCTTACAATTATTTAATCTTGATAATTTCACATATTTATACAATGAAACATGCCAATATCCACCCTATTTACCTTCTCCAATTTCTCTCATATCTGCTCCACATGCCCCTCTTCCAACTTCATTTTTTATAACCCACTAAGTCCAATTTAATGCTCCTATGAGCAGAGGAACCCTAGTAGTGGGATTGCCTTCAAAGAATGATACCCTCCCTATGAAGTCATCAGCTGCCAAGAGCTCTTACGGTGGGCAACCTTTAAACTCAATTCTTTTTCTTTGGGGGTGGTAGAATGTTCTAGACAGGGGTTCTCTGTTTAGCCTAGATTATCCTGAACTCACATTCTAGACCAGGCTGGCATTAAACTCACAGAGGCCTGCCTCTGCCTCCCCAGTGCTGGGATTAAAGAAGTGTGCCACCACCAGCTTGCTAAACTGCAATTTTAGCATGTTTTACCTCATATACAAACTTAAAAACAAACATTTGAAAGTAGGAGGTGTGGGGGACTTAGAATATGGTCTAATAGATATTTTAGCAATTCTTAAGTTTCACAGTCAAGTACTCATGCAAACAGTTTAAAATTATATTAGATTCTCTTTCACATCAATTATTTCTACATAGATTATGCAATAAAACAATCAGGTATAAAGTACATACCCTTTTTAGCAGCGACTGTTTTACCTGGAACTTTATCGGTTTGCTTCAGACCAAATGATGGTGCAAAAACAGAAGCGGTATCTTCTTCATTACTGTCAAATTTACCTGAGTCTAAAAATTTCAAAGCTGCTTGTTAGTAAAGAGACTTTATAAAGACCTCTTAGTAAACTGAGTCTTTGATGACTTCTTTTTAGCTAATAGATCTAATAAGATCTTGTTTCTATTTTGACCATATAATCCACAGTACACAAACAGCTGAAAATAGAAAACAGATCAATGTTATACCTCAAAAATGTTAACTGTGGTGAAACAATATTCAAATGAACATGGCAGTGAAAATTAACTGTATCAAGAGCTAATTATTTAAAAGATAATTGGCATGTTCAGCAGTATTTAATGATTAGTTTTTAGGTGAGAAGGCTCTGCTGTGATAATTTCAGTATATTATACAAACTCTATTAGTCAATTCAAGAAAATCAGTACTAATGCCCAAATCTAAACAAGCAGTAAGAACTCGTATTTTTAAGTCAACAAATCACTGAAGACAAATTTCAAAGGCAAGCTTACCTTTAATTTACTTTTTTGGGGGGTAGAGGAGACAGAGTCTTGCAATGTAGCCTAGATTGGCTTTAAACTTACAATCTTCCTGCCTCAGTCTTCCATGTGCTAAGATAGGCATGTACCCCCATGCCCATCTTTAGCTTATTTCTGTCCACAATTTAGTTTAATTTACCAATCAACTCTTTCCTTGCTCAAACCATAGCAAGAAATTTTAAAATGACCTCTTACACTTGATAATTTTACATGACAGCTTTGACAAATTGTGTCGCCAATGAATGTCTATCCAAACTTATAGAAAATGTACCAAGTCTAGGTGTGTCTGTATGTATATAATTACACATCCCAAACAAGGGTTTAGGAGTTGGCTCAGCCATTAATGCCTTTGTTCTGCAAGTAAAACTCACATAAAAGTAAAGGGGGCATAGTGTCCTGCCTGAGATTCCAGACCACAGGAGGTGGAGAAAGGAGATTTCTCCTACACCAAAAAACTGACCAGCTATGTTAGCTGAAATGGAAAACTTCAAGCTCAAGAAGAGACCCTGTGTCAATATATAAAGTGGAGAACATGGAAGATGACACCTGACATCAACCTTGGGCCTCATAAGCACATGTACACACCCTTTCACACACCATACACACACACACACACACACACACACACACACACACATATGTACTAAAAATTATACCCTAATTATATTTGTTCCAATAAGTTTTATTTTCTCAGCTATAAGAATTTGGTAAGATGAATCTGCATCTATACCATATAGTCAAAAGTAGATTAACATCACCATGAAAATCAAATTTCAATATTCCAATTATTTTTATATTTTTCTCATTATTAGACATTACACCTACTGAGCTAGCATCTGTCTACATGCTTCCATAATACCTATTCTAACCAGTCAATAAGTACGTCTTATTATATTGGGCAAAGTATAGTCTTTCATTAATGAAAAACTATGCAGTTAACTTCTGGCATAATGATTTTTCAACTTTCTCTCTATCAAGTACAGCAATAATGTACTAATTAACTAATGAAAAGAGTAACAGAACATACCATCTTCTGACTTCTGAGAATATGAAGGAAATGAAAAAAGATTTCCAAAATCCTGACTTTTTTTGTCATGTGAAGATTTTCTGTTAGAAAAAAAATAGCACAAAGAGCTATAATTAAAATATCCAATATAATATACACTTGAGGATTATAATGATCAAAACTTTAGTTCTTTCTCCTTTGTTTTCTTTATTAAAAGATAAGGCAACACCCACACCCTGCCCATTTCCTCACAAGCTTATGTAAGCAAATACATGAACATAGATATATGATAAAAAATACTGATTTAATATAAAATAAGAATGGAAACCAGGCAATGGTTTAAAATTATTCAAAGTGACACTAACTAAAAAGAGAAAGGTGGACTCCTTATCATAGCAGGTGGCCATACCATTACTGGCCACAGACCACAGGTGGGCAGTTACTTTAGAAACTAGTCAAGGCTGGATATATTGAGTTAAATTGTCTTTAAAAAAAAAAAACAACTTAATTCAAAAATCTCCCATTCTCCATGTTAATGCTGGCATTCATCAAAAGTAACCAAGGACAAATCTACTGCAAAAACAAGTTTCCTAAGTCTAAAGACCTAGAAACATTTCCCAAGCCAGGAGCCGTCCAAATACACCCCATGTAGATGAAATTTTTGTAAACATTTTACTGGGACAAATTACATTCCTTTATTTGCATGTTGTTTGTGGTTACTTTCTTGCTAAGGGCAGTTATAAAGAGCTGTTATAAAGTCATATGACATGGACATATAAAATAGTTATTTTCAAGCCCTTAATGAAAAAGCTTGCCAGTCTTTGACTTAAAGGAAGAGCTGCAGTATTAACAAACTAATTATCTCATGAAGAAACCTTTAGCTCCAACTGATCCCTTCCCGGTGCCCATGAGATTACTGGATAATGGCTGCTGCTTTACTTACTCTGGAGTAGCTTTGGGTTTGCCTGAAGGAAAAGCATACTCATCTTTATCTAAGCCATCTGAAGGAACAAATTCATCTTCCCCATCATTTGTTATGGGAGATGCTTTAACTTTCAGTTCTTCTAAATCATTATTGTCATCAGCAGCAGCACCATCATCATCCTCCTCTTCTGAGAAATCAAAAGTGTACTTAGGTCTTTCAGCTAAGAAGAAAACAGAAATGAATATAACAGAATGTTGCTACAGTTCCAAATAATTAAGAGACTAAGGGAGAATCATTTGTACCAAAGAGCTTGCAGCTACCCTGGGTGACACAGGGACTCGCTCAAAAGCAACAAAAGAATGTGAAACTCAAAATCCAAGATTTACCACCAAATATATTTTTTAAAATATATTAAGAAAAAGATGAATTTTTAGAGAATGAAAAACCTAGGTCTCCCTTAACACTTTCCAGGAGGCTATGATACTAGTACTTACTGTGCATGTTAGCACATCATAAACTGATGGGACTACTTGTTTAGGATGTTTCTCATTGTATTTAATTATCCAAGAACACAAAAACATAATTGGTATGTCCCGCATCATATGTCCTTGTACCATGTGTGCCCTGTACAAAGGACTATTAATATAATATCTCCTATTTCTTTAATTACAAACAACAGAATTTACATTCTTTTAAAAATTATAAAGTTTCTTTTAGCTTCTCTAAGTGAAAACATAATTTCCCTTTAAGATTAGCTGCACTGTAAAATAAAAATGTAAGGATCAGCTCAGTTGGCAAATGCTGCCTAGTATGCAAAAAATCTCTGGATTCAAGTCCCCCTGAGTCAAGTCAGACACTGTGCATGCTGGTACACGCCTGTAAGACAGGAAACAACGATAGAGAAGAATTATGCATTCTGGCATAATGCAAGTAAGTTTTATTTTAAATTCTAGCATACATCTTAGAGGAGCATTTTTAAACCACCTGGACACTCAATTTCATATTTTACTTTCCATGTATAGAAAAATGTAAGGATAATTTTTGAAGCATTAACTAGTCTTAACTAATTAATTTTCATGTTCCTTAATCTAACCATGTAAATTATTCACCATTATCATTTATACCTATACCCATTAGGAAAAGAAGCTTACCCACTTGATAAGAGAATCGAACAATTTAAAGCCTGGCATGCAATTTAAATATATTTGCCAGAGCTAACTATAAAGTCCTAATACTCATTTTAATAAATTAAAGCTTAAGAAAATGTAAGGGAATCATAAAACAAACTAATCAGATTTTATAACTATCTAAGTTCAATGAATGAATACTTAAGATCAAATCGTATTCTTAATAGCAGTACACTAGAAGACAAGGCGCTGTAGTCTAACCATAGCATTATATTTAGAGTACTGAGCACACAGAATCAGTTCCAGGGAGGAGACCTCTCATGATAAAAGTGATAGAACAGTTACACAGAGAACTTCCAACAGAGCTATCACAGCGGCCAATACCGTGACAAAACAATCTTTATGTTCTTTGGTTTGGGATTTGTTCATTTTTAACAAATATCCCAAAGCCATGGAGGAAGCATTATCTAGGATTTAATAATAAAATGAAGTAGAAAGCGTGATTCGGGCTGGAGAGATTGCTCAATGGTAAGAATAATTGTTCTTGAGGAAGACCCAGGCTGGTTTCCTAGCACCCAAATGGCAGCTTACATCCACTCATAACTCCAGATCCAGAGGATGTGGCACCCTCTTCTGACCTCAGAAGGTACCAGACATACTCACATTGCACAGACATGCATGTATATAAAACATTTTTAAATGTAAAATAAATCTGTTCTTAAAAAACATTATTAACTTTGTCTTTCTTTGGAGTGATGATTTGATGTGGGGAATTGCAGGCTGGTATCCAGTCAAGCTGAGGTCTGAACCCTGATGATCCTGATTCACCCACGTAACATGGTAGGTGTTCCCTCATGCTCCTGGAACTCCGGCCCCTGCCTAAAGTACCGCCCTCCACAGCCCCAACCCCACCTCCTTTTATTTTGTTCCCAACAACTGGTCACAGAGGGATGGTTATGCCATCTTCGAGAGACAGAACCAGCTGAAGAATGCTTCGCAGAGAAGTCAAATCTCCAAGTTTCCCAAGAGACCGTGAGTGATGGAGTTTAAAAATGTGGCTTTTTTACGTTCTCGCTTTCTCTCCCAAGTGTTCCTGGGCACGCCTCCTCCCCTCCTCTCTCAGGGTTGTACTACCAAGGCTGGCTCTCCCCAGCCCTGTAGCCCCTCCCACCTTGGTTCGCCTTTGAGTTGGGTTCAGGGCCCAGCAAGGCAGTAATTAATGCTGCGTGGGCGGGGCTAATGCTACGCTGCGGCCGGGCAAAGGACACTTCTGCGAAGAGTCTCTCCCTCAACCTTTTACTTTTCTGGCTCTGGGCTTTGTCGGGCCAGTTGGGCAGTGCCTATTCAAAAACTTTTGCCTCTTCCCTGAATTCTGCTGCTCCCTCCCTGCCACAGCCCTGCAGCAAAGTGCCCACGCCGAGAGTCTCGGGCCTGCGCACAAACAAACAAAGATGGGGTGGGCAAAATAACTCATGGTGGGGGACAGAACTGGCAACAAGAGAGCAGGGGCAAAAGAGCCAAGGCAGGCCCTGCGTGGGCGTGGCTAAGTGACGCTTCGCCTCGGCTGGCCAACACTTAACCCTTTACTCACCAGTTAAAATAAAGAAAAAAAATCCAGGGAGAAGTACCCATCCTCCCATCCAGATAAGCCCGGGAAAACTGCATTGAAGCTGCGCCCCCTACAGGAATACCTGAATCGTGCTGTTAACCAAAAATTTCTTGCTTCTTTTTCTCTCCAGTATTCATGATATATGTCTAAAAATTCTTTCAACTTGTTTAAAATTTCCTTTAAGGTGCAAAAGTCATCCAATCCTTAATTAATAACCGGTTTTCTGTTAACTGTCTACTCCAGTTACACAATTAACATTGTATTTTCTTTCTTAGCCATCTGAAGGGACTGTGATGTGCTCCTAATCAAACCATTGCAGGCATAACTTTTGAAATGCACACTATGCAGATATCCTCTGCTGGTGTTCTGCTCCTTTGTTATAATTACTCTAAGGTTTATCTCCACATGGGACCTGCTGCGGCAGATCCATCTGAAACAGTGACATCTACAGAGACCTACAGATAAAGCTGCCTTCCTCCAAAAATCTCATCTGACAAAGGGCTCCCGAGACAAATGCTGAACCACAGAAGACTGACAAGGGACCTTCCAGCTACAGATGGACTCTTTTTGCTTAAACCAAATGGCTGTTGAACTTTGGGGAAAGTTATATGATAGTAAGGAAAGCATGATGTCTATCTAGATTAATTAATTGCTGTTCAAAATGGATGTTATTACTCTCAAATTGTACTACCCATGAAACAACTGATGAATTGACTGTACAATCTCTTGCCTTCTCAACTCTCCTTACTACTCTGGCTTTGTTCTGCTATTTCTCTAAGCTATATATTTTCTTCTGATAATTCTACCCCACTCTAAATCTTCACCACTAATGACACAGTCACATCAGTGACACCCCCCCCCCAATTTTTTTTTCTAATAAAAAAAGAGGAAGAATTGTGGGGAATTGCAGGCTGGTCTCCAGTCAAGCTGAGGTCTGAACCCCGATAGTCCTAATTCACCCTCATGAGTTCCCTCATGCTCCTGGAACTCTGGCCCCTGCCTAAGTTACTGCCCCCCACAGCCCCCACAAGAGAAGCATGGTCAGTAGTCACGTAAGCAATGGCCCAAGCTTCTGATCTTCACGCTAAACTCCTCCCCAGTTACCTAGCAACAGTGAAGACCATAAAAAGGGGTGTTCAGCCCACCACACTCTCTTACCCTCTCACTCTTTTGTCCTCTTACCTCTCACTTCTCTCTCCTCTTCCTGTTCTCTTTGTCTTCTTCTTTCCTCTCCTCTCTCCTTCTTTCTCTTTCTCTCTAGCCTTCCTCCCCTGCCCCACCTTTTCTCTTTCCCCCTGCATTTCTATAATAAAGTTCTTAAACCATAGAGTGTCACTGCTCCATCTAGAATTCGCTGTGCCACTCTGGTCAGTATTGAGAACTTCTTCCCCTATTCCCTCTCTCCCACAACCCTGGTGTGCTAGCAAGGTAGCTCCAGGGGGCCCACCGCATGGGTCAGGCATGCTCACTGGGGGCCCTGTGGAAAAGCATCTGGCAGTTCTGCCTGAGTCTGCCTGCCCAGAGTACAGGAACCAGCTGTTAGGCCCCTTTTCTTATCTCACTTCTCCCCGGGCCCCCTAGCCCCCCCAACTTTATTTTGTTCCCAACAATTTAATACTTTAGTGACACTGTTAATGCTACTGAACCAAATGTATAAGTCAATGATCATATACAATAAGATAGATATAAAATATATCACAATACCAGCTGCTCTCCTAAGCAAAGAATCTCTCGGGATAACCACAGGTTCTGCTTCTTCCAAGTCACTCTCTGATTTGGACTCATCATCTGACCAAGGATTCCGTTTCTTCACTTTCTTCGCATTAGGTTTACCAGTTGATGTAGGTGTTTTTCTAACCCTGGTACCTAAAAGCAAGACAATGGCAATTTGCTTATTAATATTTACTCAAAGTTACTGGTGAAGCTGTTCTATGAAAGGTTCATTATAAAATAGAAACGTATATAAAAACTAAAGATATTACTTGAACTACTAAAAAGAAATAAAGCAGTAGACTAAACATACCGTGTAATTTTTTTGTCTCTTACACACAAACATCTACAAAAGCATTCTAATGCCTTACCAGGCTCCTTCTTCTCTCTTTTGGGTTTGGGGCCTTTGTTTACAGGAGCAGATGGGGTCAATGTCTCTTCTCCTGTACCTTCTACTGGTGTTCCACTAAATTCTTCATCAAATTCTACTTTCACTACTGTGGTATCAGGATCACCCTATGTGTTAAAAATCACACCAAATCCAGTCATGAGGAAAAGTAAAGGAAATTAACAATGCTTAGTTTAGAGATACGGTTTCACTTCATAACAGGTAAGCGTTTTTAATGTATTCCATTTGAGATATGTTTCAATCCACTTCATTTCCTGTTCCAAATAACACTGCTTATAAGCCTAACATTCTGATATATTCACTGAGATAATAGCCACTTAGAAAAATCTTAAAGAATAAGCCAGGATCTTGGTTAGCAAAGGAGCTATGAGACCAAAAGCTATGTACATACTCAAAATAAGAACAAAAACAAAGCAAAAAAACAAAAACAAAAATGAACAAACATACAAAAAAAAACAAAAACAAACAAAAAAAAACACCCACACTATCAGTGCCTATGCCTACTAGGAAAACATTTTCAAATTTCTGAAGGAAAATAACAACAGATGTATTTTGTGAGTTACTATAAGGCTGAATCTAGCCCATAATTATTGGTAAGGGCAGGAGAACTGGTCGGTAGGTACACTGTTAATACAACACCAGTCAAAACACAAGTGAATGACAGCAGCAGCTGAAGGAAATGTGAACCATTATGCTTCACAAGGATCAGAGAAAACATCCCAAAGGAGTCTTTGCTGCCAAGATCTGAAGAAATCATCTAGTTTGCCGGGTGGGTAGAAAAGTGATAAAAGCAGCAAGATGAGAAACAAAGCAGGTCCATAGCCATGCTTAGTTCGAGGGGTTTGGGTATTACATTGTAGATCAGAAACAAACATTCAAGAGTGACTGTTTTAAGTGGGCAAAGATCAGGACAGGCAGAGATAAGTTTATTGACACTACCTAAAGCAGGAAAAAAAAAAGATAAGAAATGAACCTGACACCAAAGGACAGAGGTCACTGAGTGAAGGTTAAAGCTGAGTGAGGTGAAGGCCCAGACCAGAGGAATACAGCCCAGTCATCAGACATAAAGAATACCTGCTCTAGTGTCAAAACATTCCTATGTTTCAAAGTGCTGCAAATACTAGCTCTCAACCAAAAAAATTATAATTAAAAAGTTTCTCTGACCTCCAACTTAGGGGTATTCACTAATTATAAAGAGCCTGTATTCTCAGTTATGTGTTGAATATATATGCGTACATATTCCTTGGACTATAAAACAAACCTGTTTAGACTTTAGACTCTGTAAGACCATCACAATTCCTGCTTTCTTGGCTCTGAACATTCACTGAAGCCTTTATATCTGGCTAATCCTGGCCCATCCTGCTCAAGGGTAAATTTCATATATATATATATATATGTGTGTGTGTGTGTGTGTGTGTGTGTGTGTGTGTGTTAATGCTAGATGTACTTCATAGTGTTTAACAAAAATCAAAGAGATCATAGAAAGTGATAAGTTACTTTGGAAGCCAAATAAAGTTTATTTTCTGCTTAACACTCCCTTAATTTGTTATGATAATGTAAAATTTAAATTTATAAAGTTAACAATTTGTATGGTTTTGGGTTGGTTTTTACTAAGACTTTGATTTAGAAAGATGTTCAGCAGAGAGTGTTTCTCATTCTAAAAACAGAATTTAGGCCCCTGTAGTCCCAATCAACTCAGGAGGCTGAGGCAAGAAATGGGTTAAGCCCATGAGTTTGAGAAGGGATGAAAGGGTGGCAACAAACTGAACTAAATAAGTGGCTCTAAATACATGAGTGATCCTTGACGATTAAGGTGTTCTTCCTCAGTGCATTTACTCTCATGGAAGAATATTTCCTGTCACATCAAATACACTATAAATCATAAAGCATGATGAAGCACAAGCTTAAAGTAGACTTAGATGAGCTGACACAGGAACATGTAATACCTTCTTCTTCTTCAGCAATTTTCTGCTGGCATCTGCCTTCATAGCAGTAATTTCTGGAACAATTCTTCTCCCGTAAGGTGAGGGCATGGTCTCCTCCAGCTGAAGTTTCTTTACCTTAGGTTTGCCAACTTTCCCTTTCACTGCCTTCCCAGACAGCCCTGCCAGAATGTCTTCCCGCTCTTGTGCTTCCACTTTCTGAAATATGATTCAAAGGGAAGGGGAATACAAAAACAGCTCTTTAAAAAAAAAACAATAACTATTGCATAAGAACCTAAAATAAGTTATTCACATGGTAAGAAACAAAGGTTTCTTTCTGGCCAATCTAATCAGAGACAAAATAATGGGAAGAGAAGAAAAAACTTCTAAGTTAGAGCAGCTGAGTCTTAATTCCAATTCATGAAAGCAGCTTCCTAAGTCTTCATAGAATGTAGCAATTGTAATTAATAACCTAAGTGGTTCTTTATAGTCCTATGAGAGTATGGGATGGAACCACTTGCTGTCATCTGAAACCTGGCAAATCACAGAAGAAGACAGTTCTGTTAAAAAGTATGATGTGCGGCTGGACAGATAGCTCAGCTATACACAGCACTGTGGCTCTTCAGAGACCTTGAACTCAGTTTTCAGCACCCCCATGGTGGTTCATTTCCATTTTAACTCCAATTTCAGGGCATTCTACCTCCTCTCATGACTTCTTCAGCACCAGTCACATAGGTAGTACACAGACATATATGCAGAAAAACATCTATGTGCATAGTAAGATAAAAAATAAATAAATCTTTTAAAAAGTATGAAGTCATTCTTTTCAATTGCTTTAATCATAATAATGATTCACAATTTTAAAGTTAGAAATCTGAAGACATTGAGCTTATGGGGTGCGTTATCAAAATAAATAAATATATAACCACAATTAATGTGACAAATTCTAAATTCTACAAAATTACTCTTCATAATAACTAACAAGTTGTGCCGGGCGTGGTGGCTCACACCTTTAATCCCAAAACTTGGGAGGCAGAGGCAGGCGGATTTCTGAGTTCAAGGCCAGCCTAGTCTACAAAGTGAGTTCCAGGACAGCCAGGGCTACACAGAAAAACCCTGTCTTGAAAAACCAAAAAAAAAAAAACCCAAAAACAAAAACCAAAACAACAACAACAACAACAAAAAACTAACAAGTTTGGAAAGATGCAAAGGAAAGTTCCATCTCTTGAAAGACATATAATAAAAGTTTATAAGTACGAGGTTTTGAAATCAAACACAGTGATATTCAATGTTGATATTTTTACTTACTAATTATATATTCTTAACAAGTAACTGAGAGTTGACAGGGCACCGACCACGTGGAAGGCTTTATAAAGTCCTATCATATCTATTTTAGGAATGGGCCTCAAATCCTTGTTAGTTTTATAGAAAGGACGACTTCTTTCATTTGAGAACTACATGCAATGCAGTATGAGCATACAAGGTAGGTTCAATTGATAATATCACGACTTTAAAGAATGCAGTCATAAAATTTATGCCTAAATATACTTAGTTATCAAAAAACTACTTTATCTTGGGGCTGGAGAGATGGCTAAATGGTTAAGAGCAAGTATTGCTCTTGCAGAGGACCCAGGTTCAATTCCCATCACACATAAGGTGGCTTATAAACATCTGTAACTCCAGTTCCAGGAGATCTGATACTCTCTTTTGGAGTCCATGGAAGCTCCCATGCATATATACACGCATTCAGACAAAACACTCAAGTTACATAAAACAATTAATCTACAAAAAATTAAAACTCTCTAGAATTTAAAGATATTTGATTTATGTATATGTCTCTGTGTGAGTGTATACTACATTATGTATGGAAGCCTATGGACATAAGTCAAAAGAATGAAATAGGATCCTCTGGAAGAGATTAGAAAAGTGCTTTTAACTGCTGAGCCTTTTGTTTGAATACTGCTAATTATCAAATATAAATTGAGGAATTAAAAGTGTAGCAAACAGCAGTCCTTGGGGCCGAGACTGACTGGAGTGGGAACAGTTCAGCTCTGCAATCTCGACTAGCAAAGTAAGCACAAAATGAACATGTTTCACTCTTCTAGTTAGTAATCCAATTTAAAGCAGTTCCAGAAGTGCAGTAATAGTAATCAGAAACAGTAATTTTCCTTTTAATGTAAGTTTGGTCATCTTTAATATGGAAACTAGGGTCTCACTCATGCTAGGCTAAGAGCTGCACCACTGAGCATACCCACAACACAAAATTAGGATTTTGGCATATAAGCTCCAGAAAGAAACTATGCTCTATTTTAAAAAGTCTAATCAATTAATTAGGTTAATGTATACTATGGGACTTAAAAGATCAGGAACATAAAACAGCAACATAAAAAAGTTTCAAAAATTCTATCAGGCAAGTAATACGATACACTTGTGCCTACAAGTTATAACTGTAAGAGAAGCCATGAACAGGAAAATTAAATACTGGAATAATAATAACAATAATAATAATATAATTAAGATTCTGCAATAGTGAAATAACTAAAAAATTAACATCATGCGATAACAGTGGCTGCTCACTTTTGGTACTCAAAATCAAACATTCACTCTGCTGTGATTAATTTAATTTTAGTTCTTTAAGAGGCAATTTTTAGAAGCTTTACATTTTAAATAACTTCTCTTACTTTTAAAATTAGAACTCCACTAACAGAAAATCACTAAAATTTCTTACAATCTAAAGGAAGTCAAAATACCCAGATTCAACCACATCCATGGACTCCTCTTTTCAGAAAAATGCCAAATTAAATCAGTTAGCAGAGCTAGACATCAGGTAAGAGAGTTAAACCAATAGAAAGCATTAGAATTTCATTTCTTCTGATGAACTCTGTAGCTTTTATATCTGCCCACACTCGAAAGAGCTTTTCTTTATAACTTCATAGAGGTAAAGCTAGCTTGAATTTAACTTGGGTTATAAATATACTAATACAAAGCTAAAGAAAAATTCTGAGATAAAGAAGAATTCATTACTATCTCAAAAACATTATTTTTCTAAATATAGTTTATTCATTTTAAAAATTATTTATTCATTTAGCAGGTGTGAGGCCTTACACATTCTAGACCAATGCACTACCACTAAGCTATATTGCCAGCCGGAAATACATATATTTAATAGAGATTTAACATACATCCAATTCTTCAACAAATGCTGCTAAGTCTTCTTTCCAAAGATCTGAAGGAGATTTCCTTTTGAGATCATTAACCTCTCGCCCCTACAATTAAGAGAGAGAGAGAGAGAGAGAGAGAGAGAGAGAGAGAGAGAGAGAGAGAGAGAGAGTTAGTTAGTTTAACATTTAATAGTTTTTAAATGTGAAAAGGATAAACCAAAATATAAGTTTTGGACAAAGAAAATCAAAGATATGGATAATACTGAAATAGTTCCAAATTATGTAACCCACAAATGTTCATACTTTCGTATCTCTCTGTTTAATGAGTTCTTCAACTTTTTCTTTAGTAAGAGACCATAGAGACATATTTAAAATATAATTAAAATCAGGGCCTGAAGGAGTTCCTGAATCAGAGGAACTGTCATCATGTTGGTTTTGTGTATCTTCCTCTTCTGCAGCCTGTAAAGAAATAATAAACTTTATATTAAGGTCCATTATAATACCAGATCAGCATTTTAATTTCATTAATATTGGGCTTAAGTGGTATTCTGTTAATGCTACTCCTTCAGGGTGGTAGGAGATTTTTTTAAGATTATCATCAAGATTGTCTATAAACCCTATTTCTTATGTTAAAAAAAAACTTAAGATTTTCTTAAGCTATATAATAAAATCTTCAGAAGGAATATTATATTGTATCCCTATTTTCTCAAGAATTTGATGAAATGTTAATTGCTTTCCTAAGTCCCAAACTGAAAAGACATTGTATCTTAAAATTATTAAGTAAAATTTTGTCATTGTATATTGTCAGACTTTTATACTGGTTAGTTAGTGGACATGAAAACACACAGAAAAAAAAAATCACCTATAAAAAGTTTTAAAAGTTGTAAAAGCATAAGTAGGCTACATTTATTCACTATGGATATATTTTAATAAAAATTCCCTATTACTATAAGGATTATTCAAATTTGAACTCAGAAAATAAGTTGACTGAAGACTAAGTTGATGATTTAAGGTGGAGAGATTTTTCTAAAATTTTATTCAGAAAAGCAATTACACTTTAAAGAAGCCTGTTATTCTAACACTATGTTTCAAATTACAATGAATCAATAAAAGTAAATTTGTGTCATTGCGGTTCTAAGGCTTAAAAACAAAGGTATTAAATGAAATTAAAGTTGTTTAAGACACTCAGTTAAAAATGAAAGATACTCTAATAAGCCAAAAGTTTATGAACAAAACAGCTTTACATTTAAAAATGTTGAAATAAATGAATGTATACCTACAAAGTTAGGTCTGAGTATACTTGGGAAATAAAGTGATAAAAATTAAATGTACAAATCAAGATGCTTCATGGCATAAATAAAACTATATACTCAATTAGTGAGCAGTTGCTAGATGATTAGGAAGTACTAGATACTGTTGAGGTAATGTTCTACAGTGAGCTGCCATGGAGCTATGGAAAGCTGGGTTTATTAGCACTCCATGAGGTGTTAGAGCACAGTACAATTCTGCCTAAAACACAAACTTCAGAGTGCATTTTGTGTCTAGGTTTTCATGACACCATTATTAATGAGCACTCTAAGAATATGTGTGTGTGTTTACTATTAACAAGACTATATCTAAGGGCACTTTTAGAAATAGATTAATAAGTGAACTTTTCCATGTTTAATGATAGAATTTGCATTATAAGAAATAATCTTTAAGTAGGTATTTGTTAACTCTCTCTCTCCCAACACTACAGACTCTAGAAAAACCACACCTTGTGGTACCTGAACTCCTTACTCCCTTAAGTGTACACCTGGCAACAATGCTGCAAACCTTACATGGTGTTAAGGCAAGTACTAAGAGCAAACTAGCTTTATCCATGAATTCTGCTTCCACCAGAAGGGCATTCCAAAACCAGAATACCCTTATATTTTAAAACTGAGTAAGCACTGAATTCATTAGCTTATTAGGAAATTTTTAAAAGATCTGTAGTTTAAACCAACAACGACACAGTTCAAGAAAGATATAAAGCATAATTTGGAGTTCAGCAACACAATAAATCACAAGATGAAAAGAATGTGCTTTCACCACATTGTCGTGTCCTACTTTTATTAAAATAGTAAATAAGCCTATATATTAGCTTGACACTACAGAATTTGTTCTGATTTTACTCACTTTAACATATTATATTGCCTTCAAATTTGAGAAGAGCTTAGTTTGAACAAGAGCAGTATTTCAATATATTTTGATGAAAAATTCAAAAAAAATTATAGTTGAAAACTAAACTGCAAGGAAATATCAGTTCACAGTATGTCACACAGTTTTAACTCTCTTAAACAATTCTAACATTACTATCATATATATATATATATATATACATATATATGTATATATATACACATATATATATGTATATATACACAAATCTATTTCAGTATCTAAAAATATTAATTATTGCTATTTTTTAACTCTTCTACAAAAAAGTTCTCAATCTCTATGTTGTACTGCCTTTTAAATTGCCTTTTTATCATCACAAATACTAAGAAATTAACTCTTGAGGGAACTCTTAAGCTTTCAATATTTCATTCATTGAATTAATACAAGTATTATCTAAAATGGACAACTTAATTACAGTGTTTAAATTTCGGACCAAAAGTCTAAACACAGGCAGAGCACATGCTTGGTGTTAGTAACTACAAGGCACATTTGTCTCTCATCTTCCCGGCCCCAACCACAACTAGACCAAGCAGATGCCACCCTGTCATCACAGACTGGACAATGGAGTGATTTTGAGGGCTACCAGTCTGCCTCTCAAAGAGTACGCATGTCCTTTACATAAACCGCCTCTTAATGGCAGGCTCAAGAGCAAGGACCCTGAGCCACATTCTCAGCATGGAGCCATTTCTAAAAGCCCTGGTGGAGATGGGTGCTTTGTGGTGGGTATGCACTGTGAATTCCTAACCTGTGTCTGCTCTGTGGGTTAGCGGAAGCCTTCAGTCACCAAACAGCCTAGCACCTTTATCAGTTCTAAATTCAAACTTTTGGGGTAGGGGATTTTGTTTGATTTGGAGGTTGCTTTTCAGAGCTTCTCTGAGTGTCTTTTTCTGCAGGTGATTACCTTTTCTTGTGCTTCTTTCCACGCTTTCACTGGGTCAGATTCATAACCTCTCTGGACTAACATTTGAATCAAATCTTTCTTTGACCTATTCTCTATGTGAGGGAAAAATAAAATTAGGATCAAGAAAAGAGATCAATTTGTATTTGCTTATATTCTACTGATAAAAAATGTCTTCTATTAATAAAGACTTTTTTCCATTTTAACTAATGTTCAAATCTTTAACGGCTATGCCTTACCTATAGTGATTTTCCCTTGTATCTTCTCTAAAATGAAACGGGCTTGATTATTAAGCTTTGTAGATTCTGCTCCCAGCATTCCTACAAGCCATTCCTTCCGTAAACCATAATAACTTAATCGTAAATCAAAGAATTCTTTCAAAATGTCTTGCACAGTTTCATACTTCTTCAGGCATCCCATATGATCAAAGAGTACCTACATAAAATACAAAGATTTTCCTTTAAATCCAATGAATCTTCGCTGGTATTTTAATTTATATAATATCTATAGTACTTAAAATAACTCTAATATAAATATATACTAGCCCTGAAACCCATTTAAAATAAACCAAAATTATTAAAAACATTTCTATAAATATTCCTTTAGTGACAGAAATTTGATAAATGCAATTACCAAAAATTATGGGAAAGTTCAAAATAGTAAAAATTCTAAAAGACTATTTTTTAGAGGATTTCTTAGGAGGCTGGAGTGGTGGCTTGCAGTTAAAAGTACATAATATTCTTGCAGAAGACCTGAGTTTGGTACCTAGCACCAAGAAATTAAAGAAATTAATTGCTAGATTCTTTAGCATTCAAGCTCACTGTTGTAGCTCTTATTATAATAATCTAATGCATGTCCATTTAAAAAAGATTACATTACCATGGAATTGCAAGTAAGAGTCGTCTGAAGTTTAAAAACTTTGTGCAAACCAGCAGCTTCTGCTTGCGCAAGCTTCTCTTCTGTCATTTTCACCACGAACTTCACAGTTGTGTCAGTGTGATATTCTTTGTAATCAGAAATCAGTGCTGGTGTTTTATCTGTTCCATTAAGCATAGGTTCTAGGACCTGCTCCTTGTATACCTAGGAAACATTTAAAAAGATAATAAATCTTGTTACAATACATTATCATGTTCTCATTAGTCACATAATCTTTTAAAAATTCGGAGGGCATGCTTGAAGGTGAGAAAAATCATACAAGATGACGGTTCTGGTTCTGACCTACTTACACACCACAGATACTGTAAGTTCATGGGTGTAAGGGGGATGGCATTGCTAGACCTAGTAGAGTGGATTGATTTATAGCAACTGAAACTGATCTGAATTTACTGAGCATATTAGTTATATTGGCCTACAATATACATTGCATGCTTTTTGTTTTAAAACAAACAAACATAAAGTCTCTTTTAAAAAATGAATTAAAGGAAGCACCAACTAATGCACTGATTCTCAACCTTCATAATGCTGCGACGAACCCCACTCATAACATTATTTTGTTGCTACTTCATAACTGTAATGTTGCTGCTACTGTGGATTATAGTCTAAATAGCTGTATTTTCCAATGGTCTTAGGTGACCCCTGTGAAAGGGTTGTTCAACTCCATAGAGGATGTGACCACTAAGCTAATATAAAACATACTATTTTTTACATATACTTAAAAACTTAAAAATTCATTATTTTATTTTATTTTATTTATTTATTTATTTATTTTTGTTTTTTTTCAAGACAGGGTTTCTCTGTATAGCCCTGGCTGTCCTGGAACTCACTCTGTACACCAAGCTGGCCTCGAACTCAGAAATCCGCCTGCCTCTGCCTCCCAAGTGCTGGGATTAAAGGCGTGTGCCACTACCGCCCGGCTAAAAATTCAAATACAAGGATAAAAATAAATATGGAATCAAACCTTTATATAGACACAGAATAAACAAAGAGGTGAATTATTTGTGCCACAAAGAATTCATTCTTTGAAATGCAATGCACTTCTCATTTGGTTATACTAACCTGTGTCCATGTTCTAACTGGAAGTTCTGTAATCTCTACTGTGTTTCTGTCCACCACAAATATCTCACCACTAACTGCATACTGGTTCTGCCCAAGTTCCTGGATGGTGCCTTTGAAGTTCTTATAGTTTGGAAGCTGCCAGGGAAATAGAAATGACTTGATTTGACTTTGCTCTTGAGTGCAGTACCACCTCTAAGTAGCCCTTAGCACAGGGCCTACTGATCCAGCAGGCTAATAGACTAAAACTTCTCGTCCCCACCTGAGGCTCACTAAGTTCCTGATGGTGAATTTATAGCTTCTGTTGATATAATCTGAACATCACTCAATCTTCCCAATGCTTTTCACAGGCTTCCTAGATTAGTCTCTTTTTCAGTCTACTGCCCAAATTCCTTCTATGTGAGCTTAATATCCTTTAAATCCAAACTCCTTTTGCTTCACACTGAATGGCTTGTAGAGTTTTTCTGGATCCAACTGACTTTCTAATTTTATTCTAGTGATTTTTCTTTCCTGCAGAACTACTACTCTTCTCTTCTCCCATGGTTTGTTTGAAGATTTTGAATGCTTATAACTATTTGCTATCATTTAAAATGAGTGAATGTTCTGCCAAGGTTTCATATGAAAATATAGTTACCACTGTAAGAAATCTGAGTGTGAATTTTAGATGTAAGGCTTTGGCAAGCAGTTAGGATTAAACAAGGATGAAGCCCCATGACTGAATCCTAGAACTCTGCATGAAGGACAGAGGTGAGGCCAGATAAACAGCAGGACAGCATGTGGTGTGTGTGTGTGTGTGCACGTGCTTCCTCCTTGTTTCTCACCATTTGAAGCCCTGTACTGCCAGAGGATTCTGCCAGCATTAGATGAGGCCTCTAGGCCCCCAAACCCAGAATCCTAAAATACAATATGCCTCTTTCCCACACAAAAATATAAACTGCCACAGGCAATTCTTTGTGACAAAAAGACCATCTACTACCTCTGACTCAGCTCCCCACTTTATTCACCAACATAAATTTACTCATCCCTAACCAAATCACAAGAGATTATTTCCTCTTCAAAAATCTATAGTTTATTGCTATCTCTAAGAACTTCAACATATAGTGGGGACATTTTGTGTATATTGAATATCTTTGATCACTATAAATTTCAAGCCCTAATATCTTCTTCTGACAAGATATTAACTATGGAAAACAAAGGACCCTAACTCTTTCACTCACCTCTTAGTACAGGGCCATATGATACAAGGGATATAAGAAGTATATACTAATAGAATAACTAGCTCATCATTCTCAAATGGATCTAAAATACCTTAAATAAAATACTATCATAGAAAGTAATTTGGAGCTTGGGAATTGTTTGCTATGGATGCATGTAGGACCTAAGTTCATATCCCCAGGATCTATATAAAAAAGCAAGGCATGGCTGCATATAGCAGTAACCCCAGCAATAAGATGAAAAGACAAGTAAATACCAGGAGCTCACTGGCTTGCCAGCCTAGCTGAAATGGCTGTGTTCAGTAAGACACCTGGTCTCAAGCAGTAAGACAGTGAAAGGGGAAGTCACTCAATGCCCTCTTCTGGGTTTGTACTATATATATGTACATGTATGTGTGTGTATATATGTATGTATATATATATACATATATATATTATGTACGTACATGTATATGTGTGTCTATGTGTATTGTAATATGTATATGTATTTGTACTCTCTCTCTTTATATATATACATATATATATATATATATATATATATATATATGTGTGTGTGTGTGTGTGTGTGTGTGTGTGTGTGTGTATGTATGGAAACTTATCACAGCTTGATACTTTCACATGTGAGTGTACCAAGAACACCATTCTTTATACAATTCAGAGACTTTAAACCCTAATAAGGTACAAGGTAATTTAAAATTTCAATAAACAGTTTCACCCCATAAAACTTATCTTCAGACTCATTCATTTATATATTTCAGGTAATCAAATATAAATTTAAATCTTAATAGGATCCTATCTACAACAGCACTAAAATGAAAAGATTCCATTATTTTTCTAAGAGAAATTAATGTTGTCTGTTATTTAAGTAAACAATCTAAGCTATAAAAACTTACCATGGGATGAGGGTCCAAACCTTCTAGCATCCGCCTGACATTGTTCACAATTTCTCTAGCATCATAGTTGGGCAGTTTACAAGCCCATCCAGTCCCAATACCCTCAGCACCATTAATCAAAACCATGGGGATTATAGGGATATACCACTCTGGCTCTACACGTTGATTATCATCATAAAGGAACTTAAGCAAGTTATCATCCACAGCTGGAAAAAGAAGTCTTGCCAGAGAGCTAACAAAAAGAAGTAGAAGAATATTACTCTGAGAAATGAAACTTTATAAGGACCTAGATCTTAATAATTTTGACTAGACATAATAAAATTTACCTAATATTAGTACAAATGGTATATTTCTCCCAAGCACAAACCAGTATGAGTCTTTATGTACTTTGATATTTACTTAATTTCTTAAGTGCTTTAATATTGTTACATTACTTTGTAAGAAGTTCCAGTTATTCTGAGTAAAATACCTAATCCTTCCTTTCAGTCTAAAGAATAACATTAGGTACAGAATAAAGGTTTATTTTTATTAGCACTGAATTTTTACCAAGAATGCATAAAAATTAAGGCCAAATTATTTATGATCAAATAATCTGAAGTACTCACCCTGAGCAAAAAAACTAAATGATTCTTTTTTCCACCATTATAATTCTACTAAACTTTTATTTGATATAACAAACTTAAATTAAACTTTATGTCAGTAAGTTAGAAAATTATTTACCTTAACATTGTGAAAATATAACGAGGGCTTGCAGCATCCTTGCCACCATGAAGCCGAGTTCCAAACTGACCAATGGGCTGAAGCAAGTTAATGTTGTTACTGCCCACAAAATTCTGAGCCAAATTCACAATAGTCATCATCAATGCTTGCTACAAAATAGAAAAACAAAAAACAAACAAACAAACAAAAAAACAGAAGATTAACAGCTTAAGTTTTTTAGAACTGTTTCTCAGTTTGTATTGAAAACAAAGCTCTAAATTCTATTGCATTTTCTAAGACCTCATAAAAAGAAAACTCCCTTATTATGAATAATTATCATTTAGCATCCCCCAGATTCTCAATTGATTCCATTTTCAGTGCTTACTTCTCCATGATGATAAGCAGACATTTCAGCCACGGATCCAGCCAGCTGTGCTACTTTAACTTCACGTTTATCGTTCCTCTTGAAACAGGTAAACAAAACTTTTCGTTGACCTGGCTTGAAGCCTATTTTTAAAAAGAACAACCTTCCTTTTAAAATAGTTTTAAAACTATTTTTAAAATACCATCCCTGCATGATTCTCAGTCTCACTTCTTCCCCAGATCACCTTCATGACTAACCTCTGCTAGGCCATGTAACCTACTCTCTGATCCTCCATAAGGTTTGTAACCATCCTTATCTGTCATTTTTATATGTTATAAATAAAATAATTCAAAACATCAACTCTTTTAGTGGCAACATTACATGTTTGGGAGAAAAATAAGATATTTACAGTTCCAAAAGAGTACCAATTAAAGATCTCCTGGACTTAACGAACTATCCAAAAGTGCCATACCTCTTCCACAAGAATCTCTATTGCATGTGACTTATGCCAGCAGTAAGTTAAGTATTAGCAAACAAAAGCTTGATAGTTTCTATTAGCATATCTATAGTCATGAACACTTACAAATGTTTACTGCAGTAGTTAAGAACTCATGTAGACTTTAGAATCTTTATAATCTGGATACTCAAGCCATGTGAATGAGCAAATTACTAAACCAGTCTCAGTGTCCTAAAAGCAATTGAAATAGCAACTTTCTAATAACCTCAGTCATAAGATTATATACTGTTTTCTCCTCCTTGCTTGAGACCAATAAACATGGCAATAACCTTATCCATATATGCTGACAGTTGCATCTATCATTGTGAGGCCAGAGCATCAAAGAAGAAAAATAATAAAATATGGCTACTTCTTTTAAAATTTCATAATATAACTGAGGAAACAAAATTAGCTTAGACAATAAGAGGTGCATAGAGGTAGCATAGAAGTTCATGTAATTTAGACTGAAGGAATATTTCATAGAAGGGACACAATCTCAGGATCGACATGATAGAGGGACAGAACTGTTATTAAATAAAAAAATACAAGCAACACAAAGATGAACAAATTTGCTATGACTTATAAAATTGGGGGTAGAGTCGTTCCAAATAAGAAAATCAGTCCTAATAGAAAGTTTCTAAATTTTGTAAGTTAGATTATTATAAATTATGTAAATTATTTAGATTGGGTTTTTTTAATGAGATATAAAGGTATTTTAAAAACTTAAGTCTTTCACAAATATTTAGACAAAGTTCTATTTTATTTAACTTTTGAAATTTCAATTTTTGAAATTACTTTAACAACAAAAAAGAAAAAAAAAGTCCTTTAAAGATTTTTCCTGAAAAACTCAAAGAAATAGTAAAAACATCAGCTCTCTTACCTCAGAAGCTTAAGCCCTTTTGAATCAATTCTTCTTGTTTTCTAAGATTTCAAATAAGAATTTTAAATGGACTATAGACTTTGGTATTTTAAATAAGAATTTAAAGAGGCCCATAAGGGCAGCCTAAAGTACACATAATTAAACCATACAGAGTTTGCAAGAATGAGAAACTTTGATTACTCACCATCCACAAGAGATGGTATAGATCTCTCATTGTCCGAGTTTGAGAAGAGAATCAATTCCTTGTTGATGAAATCATTGTATGTCAAATGCTTTGTTGCTGTACCATATAAAAATTGCTAGGAGAAAGTTACATAACAATGTTGTCACTTTCGCTGCAAGAATCTTAGTCTTACCTTTCCCCAGATCATCTTCATGACTAACCTCTGGTAGGCCATGTAACCTACGCTGTCTCCGATCCTCCATAAAGTTGGTCAACCACTCTTTTCTGTCATCAATCTTCTTCTTACTAAATGCCTGAAGAAGTCCAAGTAATAATGCCATATATTAAAATTAATTTCATTATAAAACTTCAATTTATAAATGGTAAATAGCTCAAATGAACTAAAGTGGTTTTCCTAATAACATTTAAGCAAAATTATATTTGAGCTGAGTCTTTTTATTAAAAAAATAATAAAACCAAAATTCACTCCTTTAGGTACTATGCTTTCAAGAAAGACTTACTTCTCACATGAAACTCTAGTAGGAAACGTACAGCAGGAAGAGAATAGCTAAAGAATATTTTTTTTTATTCACAATATACTTACCAAGGTGATGGCAGCATCATCTTCAGGTCCAGCATATCTAAACAAAATGCGATGCCTTTCCATGTCAGCAAAATATTCCTTTGCTTCTTTAGCTGTACTGGTACCTAATCCTGTATAATTTAATATAAAACAGGGTCACAAATAATGGCTGTTCAAAACCATCAAATGAAAAACTTATAGGGAAAGTCATTAAATTGTTACTAATTGATCAAGCTTAAGACAGACAAACCAAATATATGCCTCATGACTTAAATATACAATGATACATATTAATAATTGTTTCTGGCAAACTAATCTAACTCAAATATGATCACACTCTGATTTAAGTATAATGTAACAGAAAACAATCAAAAAGGAAGTTGTTACATATTAAATGAAAGGAAAGGAGCACAATGGGAAAAATTTAAGATGTGGGAACTTTACACAGAACAGCTTCTTTAATGAATTAAAATGAGATAAATATTCATGAAATATGAAAAGGTTATATTCAGAGATTTAAGAGACCCATAAATCAGATTATTAACTGTTTGAGTCTTAATTTAAAATATTAAATATATAATACATTAATATAATCTTGAGAAATTTTAACTTGGCTAGATTTTAAATGTTACAAAAGAATATGGGTATCTGTTATATATACATTAAAGTAGTGATAGTTGAAACACTATAAGATCTAACAGTAATTTCAGATTAACACTTAGTTAAGAAAGGCTAAGTGGCACAAAACAATGATTGTAAAAATGAATAAGTAGCTGTATTCTTATACAATATTTGTATGTACACATATGATAAAATTCAAGTGCTAAGAAGAAATTCTGTAAGATTACTACTACTACTACTACTACTACTACTACTACTACTACTACTACTATTTGTGGGAGTTTAAAATTTTTCTTACAGAATTTTCTATTAAAAAAAAAAAACAAAAAAACCTTCAATTTCCAGTCTGAGCTGGTGCCCTGATCAGACCATGGGCACTAGGTCTGCACCCAATCACATAATACCCAGGAGAAGTTAGACTCCCAGGAGCTATAACACACCCAGGAGCTCTAACTCGCCCAGCATCATAGGTAAGGAGGTCAAAACACCTGTTGCAAACCAGGAGTAACTGGAGTCCGCAGAGGATGCAGGGACACAGGAACCCCTGCCATGCCAGGTCTGAGCCTGTGCCCTGAGCAGACCTTGGGCACTAGCTCTGCACCCAATCCTACAACAGCCAGAGGAAGCTGAACTCCCAGGAGCTCTAATATGCCCAGGATAATAGGATCACAGGATCTCAGGAGCTTAGAAACACCAAGATTTCAGGACCCCAGAAGCAACTTGACTCCCAGGAGCTCTTACACCCAGGATTCCAGGATCACAGGATCACAGAGATAGCTGAAACTGAGGAATTCTGACACAGCCAAGATAACAGGAGGGAAAGACTCCAGTCAGACACAGTGAGTGAAGGTAGGAATAGAGATAACCAGATGGTGAGAGGCAAGCACAAGAACATAAGCAACAGAAACCAAGGTTACTTGGCATCATCAGAACACAGTTCTTCCACCATAGCAAGGCCTGAATACACCATCACACTGGAAAAGCAAGATTCAGATTTAAAAATCACTTCTCATTATGATAGTAGAAGACTTTAAGAAGGACATGAATACCTACCTCCCTTAAAGAAAAACAGGAGAATACAAGTAAACAGGTAGAAGCCCTTAAAGAGGAAACACAAAAATCCCTTTAAAAATTATAAGAAAACACAACCAAACAGGTGAAAGAATTAAAAAAAAATCCAGGATGTAAAAATGGAAGAAGAAACAATAAAGAAATCACAAAGGGAGACTACTCTGGAGATAGAAAACTTAGGAAAGAGAACAGGAGTCATAGATGCAAGCATCATTAACAGAATACAAGAGATGGAAGAGAGAATATCAGGTGCAGAAGATACCATAGAAAACATTGACTTACTAGTCAGAGAAAAGGCAAAAGGCAAAAAGCTCCTAGCCCAAAACATTCAGGAAATCCAGGACACAATGAGATCATCAAACCTAAGGATAATAGCTATATAAGAGAGTAAAGATTCCCAACTTTAAGGACCAATAAATATCTACAACAAAATTGTGGAAAACTTCCCTAATGTAAACAAAGAGATGCCTATGAACATATAAGAAGCATACAGATTCCAAATAGACTAGACCAAAAAAATCCCTCCTGTCACATGATAATCAAAACACCAAATGCACAAAACACAGAAAGAATATTAAAAGCAGTAAGGGAAAAAGGTCAAGTAACATATAAAGGCAGATCTATCAGAATTACACCAGACTTCTCACTAGAGATGATAAAAGCCAGAAGATCCTGGGAAGATAACATAAAGACCCTAAGAGAACACAAATGCCAGCCCAGGCCACTATACCCAGCAAAATTCTCCATTAGCATAGATGGAGAAACCAAAGTATTCCATGACAAAACTGAATTTACACAATATATTTCCACAAATCCATCCCTACAAAGGATAACAGATGGAAAACTCCAACACAAGGAGGGAAACTACACCCTAAAAAAAGCAAGAAAGTAATCTTCTTCCAACAAACCCAAAAGAAGATAGCCACAAAAACATAATCCCACCTCTAACAATAAAAATAACAGGAAGCAACAATCACTTTTCCTTAATATCTCTTAACATAAATGGACTCAATTCCCCAATAAAAAGACAGACTAACAGACTGGATACATAAAAAGGACCCAATATTTTGCTGCATATAGGAAATGCACCTCAGTGACAAAGAAAGACACTATTTCAGAGTAAAACTCTAGAAAACAATTTTCCAAGTAAATGATCCCAAGAAACAAGCTGGAGTAGCCATTCTAATATCGAATAAAATTTACTTTCAACCTTAAGTTATCAAAAAAGATAAGGAAGGCCACATCATACTTGTTGAAGGAAAAATCTACCAAGAAGAACACTCAATTCTGACCATCTATGCTCAAAATGAAAGGGTACCCACCTTCATAAAGTAGCTTTATTAAAGCTCAAAGCACACAGTGCACCTTACACAATAATAGTGGGAGACTTTAACACCCCATTCTCATCAATGGACAGGTCATGAAAACAGAAACTAAACAGAGATACAATGAAACTAACAGAAGTTATGAACTAAATGGATCTAACAGATATCTATAGAATATTTTATCCTAAAACAAAAGAATATACCTGCTCGGCACCTCACGGTACCTTCTCCAAAACTGAGCATATAATCGCTCAAAAACAGGCCTCAACAGATACAAGAAGACTGAAATAATCCCATGCATCCTATCAGATCACCATGGTCTAAAGCTCGTTTTCAATAACATCAAAACCAATAAAAAGCCAACATACACATGGAAACTGAACAACGCACTACTCAATAACTTGGTTAAGGAAGAAATAAAGAAATTAAAGACTTTTTAGAATTTAATGAAAATGAAAGCACCTCATACCAAAACTTATAGGACACAATGAAAGCAGTGCTAAGTAGAATACCCATAGCTTTAAGTGCCTGCAAAAGGAAACTGGAGAGAGCACACCTGAAAGCTCTAGAAGAAAAAGAAGCAAATACACCTAAGAGGAGTAGACAGCAGGAAAGAATCAAACTCACGGATGAAATCAACCACATAGAAACAAACAAACAAACAAACAAACAAAATCAGGAGCTGGTTCTTTGAGAAAATCAACAAGATAGATAAACCCTTAGCCAGACTGACCAAAGGGCACAGGGACAATATTGAAATTAACAAAATCAGAAATGAAAAGTGAGCCAACAACAGAAACTGAAAAAATTCAAAAAAAAAAAAAATCATCAGATCCTACTACAAAAGCCTATACTCAAAAAACTTGAAAATCTATATGAAGTGGATGATTTTCTAGACAGATACTAGACGCCAAAGTTAAATTGGGATCAGATAAACCATCTAAACAGTCCCATAACCCCTAAAGAAATAGCAGCAGTCATTAAGTCTTCCAAGAAAAAGAAAGCCCAGCACCAGATGGTTTTACTACAGAATTCTATCAGACCTTCAAAGAAGACCTAATACCAATTCTCTTTAAACTATTCCACAAATAGAAACAGAAGGAACACTACACAATTCGTTCTATGAAGCCAAAATTATGCTTATACCTAAACCACACAAAGACCCAACAAAGAAACAGAACTTCAGACCAATTTTCCTTATGAATATCAATGCAAAAATATGCAATAAAATTCTTGCAAACCCAATCCAAAAACACATCAAAAAATCATTCATCATGATCAAGTAGGCTTTATTCCAGGAATGCAGGCAAGGTT
>NC_034597.1:8172904-8225233 GCF_900095145.1 Mus pahari | reverse complement strand
CCAAATCAATTCTTCATAGAGTGAGAAAGAGCAATTTGAAAATTCATTTGGAATAACAAAAAAACCCAGGATAGCGAAAACTATTCTCAACAATATCATTCTCATTAAAAATGGGTAGAGAAGTCGGGCAGTGGTGGCACATGCCTTTAATTCCAGCACTTGGGAGGCAGAAGCAGGCGGATTTCTGAGTTCGAGGCCAGCCTGGTCTACAAAGTGAGTTCCAAGACAGCCAGAGCTACACAGAAAAACCCAGTCTTGAAAACAAACAAACAAACAAACAAACAAAATTGGTAGAGAGCTAACCAAAAATTTTAAACTGAGGAAACACAAATTGTCGAGAAGCACCTAAAGAAATATTCAACATCCTTAGTCATCACGGGAGTGCAAATCAAAACAACCCTAAAATTCTACCTCACACCAGTCACAGTGGCTAAGATCAAAAACTCAGGTGACAGCTGATGCCGACAAGAATGTGGAGAAAGAGAAACACTCATTGTTGGTAAGATTGTAAGCTGGTACAACCACTCTGGAAATTAGTTTGGCAGTTCCTCAGAAAAGTGGACACNGTATTACCTGAGGACCCAGCCATACCACTCCTGGGCATATACCCAAAAGATGCTCCAACGTATACAAGGACACATACTCCACTATGTTCATAGCAGCCTTATTTATAATAGCCAGGAGCTGGAAAGAAGCCAGATGTCCCTCAACAGAGAAATGGATACAGAAAATGTGGTACATTTATATAATGGAGTACTACTCAGCTATTAAAAACAATAAATTCATTAAATTCTTAGGCGAATGGATGAAACTAGAAAACATTATTCTGAGTGAGGTAACATAATCACAAAAGAACACACATGGTATGCAGTCACTAATAAGTAGATATTAGCCCAAAAATCTTGGAATACCCAAGATACAATTCACAGATCACATGAAGCTCAAGAAGAAGGAAGACCAAAGTGTGGGTGCTTTGGTCCTTCTTAGAAGGGGTAACAAAATACTCATGGGAGCAAATATGGAGACAAAGTGTGGAGCAGAGACTGAAGGAACGGCCATCCAGAGACTGTCCCACCTGGTGATCCATCCCATATACAATCACCAAACCCAGACACTATTGTGGATGTCAACAAGATTTTGCTGACAGGAGCCTGATATAGCTGCCACCTGAGAGGCTCTGCCAGAGCCTGACATATACAGAGATAGGTACTCGCAGCCAACCATTGAACTGATCACAGGGTCCCCATGGAAGAGTTAGAGAAAGGACTGAAAATGCTAAAGGGGTTTGCAACCCCATAGGAAGAACAACAATATCAACCAACTAGAGCTCCCAGGGTCTAAACTACCAACCAAGGAGTACACATGGAGGGACCCATGGCTCCAGCCCTATATGTAGCAGAGAATGGCCTTGTTGGGCATCAGTGGGAGAAGAAGCCCTTGGTCCCATGGAGGATTGATGCCTCAGTGTAAAGGAATGTCAGTGCAGGGAGTATGGAGTGGTTAGGTGGGTAGGAAGGAGTACACCCTCATAGGGAGGACTGGATAGGGAGTTCCTCGGAGAGTCATCAGGAAAGGTGATAACATTTGAAGTGGAAAACAAAATGTCCAATAAAAAATTTTAGGGAAAAAACCCTTCAGTCAGCAATAAGCTGGTGGTAAAATCTAAAAGACAAACTTTCAAGGTATTTTATTACTCTCATAAGATAGATTACCTAGGCAGACATTTTATAAACCTAAATATTAAATTACAAACCTTTGTAGTACTTTATTTTCCAGGCTTTCTGGTTTTCTATATGTTTTTTCCACTCATCAAATTCAGGAATACTATAAAAGGAAAGTTCCTGCTTATTTTTGCTTGCCTTAAATTAATCAGAGAAAAGAAATAAATAAATTAGTTCTTTTGCTAACACTTATGGAAACATCACAAGTCAGGCAGTGGTGGTGCATGCCTTTAATCCCAGCACTTGGGAGGAAGAGGCAGGTGGATTTCTGAGTTCAAGGTTAGCCTGGTCTACAAAGTGAATTCCAGGAGAACCAGGGCTATACAGAGAAATCCTGTCTCAAAAAAATGAAAAAAAAAATTAAAAAATAAAAAATTAAAAGAATGCAAGTTGTACCTTTACAATGGGAGTAATGAACTCTTCAAGAAAACCATGCTTCAAAAGTGATGGCCAATTGTGATGAATAAAATTGATTAGCAAGCCTTTGATGTGAGAACCATCTTGATCCTAAATAAACATAAAGTAAAAAGTCCCATAATTTTATAAAATTTAACTACTTTTAAACAGGTTTTAAAATGTATGAGTGAAGGCAAGGTAAAATCTCATTTAAATGTAGATAAGTATTTAATGAAACAGTATAGATGACTATCGTTTAAACTACAAGTTCAATTAACAACAGACTGAATATACTTGTCCTTACATAATGAACATGTTATCACTATACATGTTGTTTAGTGATGTTTAAAGGTGGAAAACTTCACACATAGTTATAAGCCTACTTCCCTGGGCAATGGAAGAAGAAGGCCATTGGGTGCAGTTATTTACTTGTCTTCTCATGACATGAAAGCTGAAAAATGTAAAAGTATATTGCAGCTTTTTTCTGGTGAATTTTTCACAAATGCTTTTTCATTTTAAGAGATATTGTTGGTTACATATAAAGTTCTCCATTTTCAATATTCTAGTTCTTTCTTGATTACTGCTATGTTAAAGTCCTCCTTGGTTTTGTTCATCTCAACTTAGGTCAACATGTGGCAATAGTAACTAGCAAACTACTAGGTCACTGTTCTTCTCTTACAGATGCCAACACTTCATTCCTATTCCCACTTAGGCTTAGTTACTGTGGTGTAATACTGTGTCCTGTTCTTTTCCTACTTGCTGCATTTCAAGACATTTAAAAATAACCAGTAAGATTAACAACTGCCAAAAAATTAAATAATATAAAGCGGGCTTCATGTGCAGGTTTCCATACAATAATGTATCCTCTGGAAGCACACAATCACTTTCCTCTATACTACTTCCTGAGACGATTACCAAAACAACAGTCTAAGGGTTAGATATGTAGCTCAGTGGTAAAACATCTGTCCTAAGTCCAGCATGCATACATACATATATACATGAATAAGACAATCTGAAGATATGAACTGTAAATATGTAAAAACTTTCAGACCAACCTGATCAGTCATAATCATAATCTTTCCATAACGTAAAGTTTTCAGAGATTCTGCATCATCATAACTTTTCTTGTATTGCAAACCAACTATTTTAATAATATTGTTGATTTCTGCATTTTCCATAATCTATACAAAAAGAAAAACATTGAAATTATTTTTAAATTGCTAAAGTATATGAAAGTATATATGAGTCTGAATCTACATTTGAAAAAATTCAATTTGAGCAATATGTTAGAAATGTCATGGATACCTATGTGAATAAATACAAACCTGTTTATGAGATGCTTCTCGTACATTGAGGATTTTACCCCTGAGTGGGAAGACTCCATATCTGTCCCTACCAATCACACCTAATCCAGATACAGCTAGAGATTTGGCGGAGTCCCCTTCTGTTAATATTAATGTACACTCCAGGGAATGTTTGCCACCTGAAAAATATTTTAAATTAAATACATTTTGAGTACCTTATTTCATTAAGGAAAATGTAGCCAGAAAAATTATCACAACAATAATAATGGAAGACTATCAGTCACTTTATATTACACTTAATGAAGTTTAAATGGTAAGCTGTAATTTATAATTGTAACTGTAAACTGTAAATTTTAAATACATTGTACTAGATTTTCAACCTCTTAAGATAGTAATAAATAGTACATGAAGCAATTTCTCCCTTCTGTATTTCCTTCCTTTTTTCTCTATGGTACATATGTACCCATTCAGAGGTCCCAGCAGGACATTAGCTGTTGTCCTGTATTGCTCATTATCTGATAAATAACCTTGAGACAGAATTTTTCACTGAACTAGAAGCACCCTGCTTCAGCCAGGCTGACTGGCCAGCAAGCTATCAGAATCCACTGGCATCTCTACACAACCCCTGTCTCACAGTGCCAGAGTTGAAGGCACAGACAACCATGCCCAGCTTTGTACATGGGTGCTGGGGATTCAAACTTAGGTCTTCAATGCTTATACTGCTAGCACTCTTACCCATAGAAGCATCCTCCTAACCCTACATGATTCAATTTCAATTATACTCTTAACAGAAAATCATAGCATAAATGAAATTTTCCATAACTAAATAAAGGGTAAACTTAAAGTCTTAAACTTGATTTGATTCTTACCAGCATCATTGGCATCATCCAGTTTGGGAATGCCTTTGATTTTACTGTACTTTACTGATGAACACTTCTTATTCAGTTGAGTCTGAGCCTTAAATTTCACCCAGTTCAATATGCTTTCTACAATGCCACAATTAGAGGCCTTAAAAAAAGAAATCAAAGGTCAGCAGTATATAAAATAGCTCATAAGTTTATCTAAAATGTATACAATTGTCTATGAAAGCTAGAATTCAGGCAGTTTAAAGACAAAATTATAATGATTATAAGACATTCTAGTAAAATTTTACTGAATGACAATAAAACTACAGTTATAGCTAGTTAGTCAAACTAACTCAGACAACTATACATACAATGTACTAACACAAATACGAGAAAAATCCTGTAAACTTCATGAATATGAAGGCTATTGTAAGACTCTTACTGCAAGTTAACAATAGTAAAAGCTTAATGACCCATTAATTTATTAATTGGAAAATCCAGACATTGACATCTTCAATACCCTTCAATTTAAAATATGAAGCCTAAAATCCTATGAGAAAAAAATACTCAATATGAAGATTACATTAGGATAACTCAGAAATTCATACAAAAACCTCATTTTACTAACAGAGACTTTACCTAACACATTTTTTATGATTCAGGATGAATTGGTGTGTGAAAGATGACAAACTGTTTCCCTAATAGAGCTAACTATCTTCAATTCCAATTCTTAAACCTTTTTAAAATCATCCTTAGTGATGTGTCTTTCTTAGGCACAATAGTTTTCTAGCCAATTTAATGGGAAAAAAAGTAACCTGTGCCAAATCTAGACTTAATTCACCTAAGTAAAACAATACAGTATCTATAACTAAATCACTCTGTAAGAGCAACTGTTACAATGACAGAAAGCTATAATATAATGTGAGCTCAGAATTCATTATAAATATTCTACAGTTTGAAAAGCAACTACCTAAAAAGCACATTTGCTTTTGCTTCTTATACTCCGTACCTTTGAAAACCTAATATTGGGATTTAAAAAATACATTCTCCATGACAACTGTACTCTATTCCCCCACCACACTATAAACTTTCAAAGGACAGACACACAGACACACAGATGGACAGATGGACATGATGAAGATAACTTTGGCTAACTGACTACATGATTTCATCCCCACTGCCAAACAACTTTAAAAGGTGCCTTGTAGATATTTACTAAATGTTTAAATGGTGATACTACTAACAAGGAAGCCAAATGAAATCCTGAGTGGTGTACAACAGATTATAGGAGCCAATATATAGCCCATTGCTATAAAATTCAATTATAAAAATCAAGGTTTATTATTTACTTGTACCCTCATTTTAGAAAAATTTTAAATAATGTGTAAATCAAATTCAAATGCAATTTGCAATAATGTAGAAAATGCTATATTTTATATAGGATACTCTATACATACACATCTATGTGTGGGTGTGTATATATGTACACACATGTATATATATATATATATGTGTGTGGGGGGGATATGTTTATACATACATGTATATATGTGCATATATAGCAATATATGTATATGTGTATATATGTATATATTTATATGTATGTACACACATATATACATATGTATATATGTATGTATATATGTGTGTGTGTGAGTGTGTGTGTATATACACATGTAGAATAATTTGAACAAAAGAGGAGAAAGATGAAAAGAGAAGGCTGTAAGGCTCTGCATGTCTGTCAATGGAAAACTGAACCTTTGCAATGGCCAACTCAAAGCTAACACACTTAGTTATGTAACTCCCTACTATGGTGCTGGACAAAACAGTTAATAGTTTAGTGATGGGCTGGAGAGATGGCTCAGCAGTTAAGAGCAATGACTGCTCTTCCAGAGGTTCTGAGTTCAATTCCCAGCAACCACATGGTAGCTCACAACCATCTGTAATGGGATCCAATACCCTCTTCTGGTGTGTCTGAAGACAGAGACAGCATACTCACGTATATACAATAAATCTTTTTTTAAAAAAATCGTTTAGTGAAACAATGTGTTCTACACTTATAAAATTAGCAGAATGAAACGTATTAGCTAAAAGTACAAACATGCCTATGGTCACAGTTACTATGATAAAAGAGAGAATTTAGGTACAAATAAAATAAAATTTAAAAAAGAAAAACCATTTACTCTGTTCTCAATAACCCAAAAAATAATACAAGTTTAACTTACTGCTTTAAAAAATTTTTCTGACAGTTGGCATTTGGACCCAAAACTTTTGGGCTGCAGAGTCATGTTTTCCTTAGTTTGAGAATCAAAGGTCGGATTTTCAATAAGACAATTAATAAAAACCCATATATGGTTTTTAACCTGTGAAAATTACAATAAAAATGGTCAACATTAAAACAGGCATGATGTGATAATATAGTGGAAAACATAAAAGCATAACTTACTTGAAACGGTTTCACTGATACACCAGCTTTGTTCTTTTTCTTAACTACTTCAATCAGTTTACCAACAACTTGATCTACTACATAATCCACATGACGTCCACCCTGCAGAGGAGAGAGTACAGAACACAAAATATCAAACAATTTAGTAGTGCAATATTATTTTCTAGGGGAATATGAAACTGAAAATGATAGCGAGGGGCTAGAAGGACAAGTTGGGGATAACAGTGCCAAGTGATCTTCTCTCAATCTCCTTATCCCTCATCTAATACCACATCTATGGCATTTCCTAATACTCAAGACCAGTTCTCGGGTTATCTGAGCACTAAGGAAATGGGCAACAATGTAAGTGACATCACTCAGAGTTGGCATAGGTACCACATTGATTAATGCTCAGTCCCTCAGACTGTCTTCAACTTTCAAATTTCCCTCAGCTACCTATCCACGTCCCACTCAGATTTAACAATTTGATAAGATGGTTCACAAAAGTCAAGAACATATTTATATTTCACTTCCCTTTAACAGTTCATTAATAATAAAAAGATAGCTTTCTCAAGAGCATCTCACTAGATATATAAGCCATTTTCAGGGCAGGTCCCATGCCCAGCGATGATGGCCAACACAAAACAAAATAATGGCATTTTGGGAAGTTCTTATTTTTTATTTTTACCTTAAAAGGTATTTTCCATATATATTTTGGTTTACAATTTTGTGTTTTTATGGAATCTCTGTGCTTGAATGTGTGTCTCTGCATCTCTCTATGTTTCATGTGCTTTTTCTTCAGCTACTTTTTATGTTTGCTTCATTCTATTCCAGTTTGTACATTTCTATCATATTTTATTTCATCTTAATTTTTAGAGGAAGAAAGGGATGTAGATTAGGGTGGAGGGGGAAGTGAGAGGATCTGGGAGGAGGTGGGGAGGAGAAACTGTAATTAGACTAGAAGGAAAAAAATCCATTTCAATTTAAAAAGAAAAATAACAATAACAACAAAGAAAGAACTCATAAAAAGCCAAATGGCTGACATGTATAAGATAAGATACAGGGAAAAAGAAGTTCTTAACCTTCTCCAGCAATACTACCCTCTGTCCCAATACTACCACGTTATTTAACCTATGATATCTCCGAACATCACTGCTTAGGGTATTTTTGGTTGTATGCAAGTTTGTGCTACAACCCCCCCCCCCCACACACACACACAGTTTTTAAAAAAAGAAACACAAGCCATGTGACTAAGCTCCAACCAGTGAGATTTTTAGCAATTACTGGCTGGGTGGTTCTTCTAGGAAAACTATTATATTCCTGACCAAAAGATGGCAATTTGGCTTGCTACCATTTTCCTCTCCCTAGAACTTGGAACTGAGTTATAGAAATGCAATAGTGTTTGAGGACAGGAAACAAAGCCACATGCCATAGGTGATAGAAAAGAAAGTTGGGAAAAACAGAGGCTCCTGGTGGCACTATGGTACTACACATAGTAGCAGTCTAAAACTGTCAATCTTTTAGAAGAAATTATCTCTAGTTGCTGAGAGAAATGAGAGAGAAAGAAGTAAAACCTTTAAATCAAAAGATTAAATATTAAAAAAAGAAAGCTTTAAGTCCCTGTCCAACAGAATACAATTATCACTAGGATAAATTTCTGTTGTCCAAGAAAAAGGTTGGGGATACCATATTATTGAGGTAAACAGAAGGAAAAGAAAAAATGTTAAAACATTACAAAACAAAACTTAAAAAAGAAACACAAATCATTGTTTTAAACTAGTCAATAGTATTTGCTTGCATTACTCACTACTTTATTATCATCAGTGAATAATCCTTTCAACTTTTTCATTCACTCATTCATTCATCCATTCATTCCTTCACTTTGCAGAGTCTAGATTAAAAGTCAGCTTCAGGCATGCTCGGTGAGCACTCTACCACTAGACTACACTCATAGTCAATAAATGATTTTGGATAAGACTTCTGTGTGGCTTTGAAGACCAAAACCTACAGAAGAAGGTTAAAGCTCCTTAAAATAGCAAATAACTTGTTCCACAGCCTGACTCCTCAAGGAGCTCATTTCCTAGTGTTCTCTACCATACTCAAAACTCAGATACAAAATAATGAATCTTAGCAAGCTAAATGTCATAAAACATCCTCGATAAGAAGCACTAAGAACATTAACTTCTCAATGTGTATGTAAATACTTTGAATACAGCTACTTGATAAAATAACTTCCATTTCCATGAGTCAATTTTAATATAACAAAGCCACTTATTTTTGTTGATTTTGTTTTTATTTCATTGTTTAAGGTACTATTTTACCAATGACTTGTAATAAGAAGAATCTGGGCACTTACTTTTGTAGTTGCAATACTATTCACAAAACTGATCTGCTGGAAACCTTTTTCACTCAAGGTTAGACAAACATCCCATCTTTCATTTGCAAGTTCATGAATAACTTTGAGAGCCACCCCAGTTTCATCCAATTTGTCTTTCACATAAAGGTCTACATAGCTTCGAAATCCATTTACCTATTAATTTAAAAAACAATGAACAATTACGCATAGGACAACAGCATAAAAACATGTCGTAAGTTACTTCTCTTACTTCCATTCTCATTTACAGCAGTTTTCACCCAAGATGGAAGACATCAGGCATTCTTTTTTTTTTTTTTTTAATAGAAAACTATTTATTTCATAACCATGTTTGATTTCTAGTGCTTAATATTTTCTCCTATTTTTATTAGATATTTTCTTTATTTACATTTTAAATGTTATCCCCTTTCCTAGTTTCCCCTTCAAAAATCCCCTATCCTAACCCTGTCCCCCTGCTCCCCAACCCACCCGCTCGAGCTCCCTAGCCCAGTCATTCCCATATACTGGGGTATAGAACCTTCACAGGACCAAGGGCCTCTCCTTGCATTGATAACTGACTAAGTCATCCTCAGCTACATATGCAGTTAGAGCCATGAGTCTCTCCGTGTTTTTCTTTGATTGGTGGTTTAGTCCCAGGGAGCTCTAGGGTTACTGGTTAGTNCATATTGTTGTTCCTCCTGGGGGGCTGCAAACCCCTTCAGCTCTTTGGGTACTTTCTCTAGCTCCTTCCTTGGAGACCCTGTGCTCTGTCTAATGGATGACTGTGAGCATCCACTTCTGTATTAGTCAGGCACTGGCAGAGCCTCTCAGGAGACAGGCTCCTCTCAGGAGACAGGCTCCTCTCAGGAGACAGGCTCTTGTTGGCATCTTCAATAGTGTCTGGGTTTGGTGATTGCTTATTGATGGATCCCCAGGTCAGGCAGTTTCTGGATGGTCATTCCTTTTGTCTCTGCTTTGAATTTTGTTTCTGTAACTACTTCCATGGGTATTTTGTTTCCCTTTCAAAGAAGGAGCAAAGTGTCTAAACTTTGGTCTTCCTTCTTGAGTTTCATGTGTTTTGCAAATTGTATCTTGGGTATTCTGAGCTTCTGGGCTAATATCCACTTATCAGTGAGTGCATACCATGTGTGTTCTTTTGTGATTAGGTTACCTCACTTAGGATGATATCCTCCAGATCTATCCATTTCCTAGGAATTTCATGAATTCATTGTTTTTAGTAGCTAAGTAGTACTCCATTGTATAAATGTACCACATTTTCTGTATCCATTCCTCTGTTGAGGGACATCTGGGTTCTTTCCAGCTTCTGGCCAGTATAAATAGGGCAGCTATGAACATAGTGGAGTATGTGTCCTAATTACAAATTGGAGCAACTTCTGGGTATGTGCCCAGGAGTGGTATTCGTATGAGGCTATGCCAGTGCCTGGCAAATACATAAGTGGATGCTCACAGTCATCTATTGGATGGAACACAGGGCCCTCAATGGAGGAGCTAGAGAAAGTACCCAAGGAGCTGAAGGGGTCTGCAATCCTATAGGTGGAACAAGCATTCCCTTCTTGACACCTGTTCTTAGAGCATTCATTTGTGCCATGTGCTTGATAAAGATGAGAAAGCATGTCTATTTAGGTACATTATTTAGTTTTTCAGAAAACTGGGTTTTTTTTGTAAATGACAAATGTTAACTTTCTAATACGAGTTCAGACATGAGAAAAACTAAAGCAAAAGACATCTGTATTCTATGGAAAACAGCTATCCAAATAAATTAACAAATTTTCACAACGTCCCAAAACAACTTAGACTAAAATAACTGCCATTCTGAAGTCTGTAGAGAGATGCATGCTAAAGAAAATCACAGAATCTCAGTATTTGCTTAACCAGAGCCTAAGTTTAATAAGATGGTAAACACCTTAAACTAGATGCAGTAACTAGTCAGTACTGGAAGAATACAAGCATACAAGCTTCTGGCCACGGTTGGGAAAAGTTGCCATCCCAGCAAGTTGTCTGTCTAGGGACCACATCAAGCTTTCACATGGATCAAGAGAAAGATACATTTGCCATGTGCTGGTTAGGAGAAGACAGCAGCAGGCAGTGAACAATCCACCAGCCTCCATTCTCTTATAAAAAGAAAATAAGGAACCTGTCTTATTCTGTAGTTGAGGGGAGTTCAAGAAGCAGACTAAGTAGAACACTGGTGGAAAGCTACCACCACTAAGAAAAAGTCTCTACTCATGGAAAGACATACGTGCACTCTGAAACCAATCTGTACGGAATAGGCTCAATGTGCAATTCAAGACTGAGATTGAATCAGATACTAAAGAATCTCTTGCCTGCTACCCCCAGACTAATAAGCCTCTAATAGTAACAGGAAATTTCAGCCAATAGAGCACAAGACACAAACCATCTCTGCCAGGGAACTGGAAGACACAAAGAATGAAAACTAGCAAGAAACAAACTTTAAACACTTGGAGAGATTAACATAAGGCCAATAACAAAGCCCATTTACCCCAGTGTCTGCCACTATACAGAACACAAAGTCTTCCATAAATACTTTCAGGAATACCAAAATAAATTTTAAAAATTGAAAACAAAATTAAGATCAGAAACAGCTCAGATGGCGCTGGATAGATTGCTCATTGGTTTGGAGTACTTCGGCTCTCCCAGAGGACAGAGAGCCCAGGTTCAGTTCCCAGACTATAGAAAAGCTCACAACCATCAGTAACATACATGGTATACAAATATATACATAGGCATAAGACTATATTTTATGTGTATTATATTAACACATATGAAAATAAATCCAAATTTAAAACAAAACATCTCAGATGTTGAAACCGGCACTTAGAATCACTATTGTTAGTACAGTACAGTCTCTAGGGGAAAAGACATGCCACTTCAGTAAAGAGATGGAATTCAAATAATAAAGAACAAAATGAAAGTGCTAAAAACTAAAAGCACAGAAGACATAAATGCCACTGTCAGGGTCATCAGAAGAAAGAACTGATAAAGCTGAAGGCAAGGAACAGAAACCAAACAAACTGAAACAGAACAAAATAGCCTAAGCCTAGAAGAGTGTAGTAAAGTCACCAGAAGGAGGAGAAAGAATGGGTCAGAAAGTTGACACAATCATGCCTAAAAGCTTTCAAAATTCGTGACAAAAGTGAAATAGTACAAGGGAGCAGGAGAGATGACTTAGTGGTTAAGAGCACTGTCTGCTCTTCTAGACATCCCGAGTTCAGTCCGCAGCAACCACTTCTGATGTCCTCTTTTGGCATGCAGGTGTATATTCAGATAGAGCACTCATACATAAAATAAATTAAATCTTTTTTAAAAGATGAAACAACAGAGTCCAGATGCTCAAAGACATCTCACAGGATAAATGAAATCACAAACAAAACCACCACACACACACAAGTACATATTAGATGTATAACATCCTCATGACAAAGGAAAAAGAAATATGTTAACCTTACCAAGAGAACACAGAGAAAGAAATCACAGCAGACTCCTAATCATATTCCATGCCAAGAAAGAATTGAGTAGCATCTTTACATGCTTAATAAAAATCACTGTCAACCCACAATTCTACTGAATATACCCTTTGAAAGAGAAGAAAAAAATCAGGACTTTTCTCATACAATAACAAGGAATAAATTGCTTGGTGCTGCACAAGACAAGTTAAAGAAAATCCTCAAGCAGAAATGTAATATTAAATCAAAAGTTAAAACTGAGACAAATGGCACATGTGTGTAATTAATTGCAAGTTCTCGGGAGGCTGAGGCAGGAGGACTGCTTGAGCCTAGGAGTCACAGGTCAACCAGGACAACACGGCTATATCACCAAAACAAGACAGCAACAAACAAACAACAAAATCATACCTGCAAGCACACAGACTGTATACATCTCAGAAACTGAAAACTGTACTAAAGTTTCTTCTGCCTCCTTTTCTTTTCCATATGATGACTACAACCTACATAAATAGGGGGAAAATGTCTTGGGCTTGGGAGACAATTCAGTGAGTTTTAAAACACTTGGAGTAAACGCAGGAGGCCCTGAGTCAAATTTCCCAGAACCAGTATAAAGCCAGGGGTAGCAGCACACATGTGCAATCCCAATGCTTCTATAGCAAAACTGGGACAGAGGCAGGAGGACCCCCAGAAACCGACGGCCAGCATGCCTGGCACATGTCGCACAGTGCAGCAGCGAGGACAGCAAAGCAACCTGTCTCAAACAAGCTGGAAGGGGGAGCCAACAGCTGAAATATCCTCTAGCCTTTAACCTTCAAATTCTTCATATGGCACATGTATGTACACACACACACACACACACACACACAATGTCTAGTAACAATGACACAGGAGTGAAATCGAGGGCCTGGGGTTACAGGCTTATGATTTCCCTTAGCTATATGTGAAATATTAAATGAAATGTTACCACAAACCCTACAGAAATTACTAAAAAGATTTTCAAAGTATAATTTGAAATAGTCTCTTTTTTTAAATGATCAAAGGACAGAAGAGAAGAACATATGCAAGAAACATTAATTAGCTAGCAAGATAATAGAATAAATCAATAATCACATTAAAATAGTAATCATTTAAACACACCAGTTAAAAAAGATCAGACAAGATTTTAAAAGCAAGATGAAATTATCTTCAGTCTACAAAATAATAACACTATTACCAAGACACTTACAGGCAACTTCTTCCCATTAAACATGACCTTGACTCCTTTACATGAACCAGCTAAATCATATGCTCTTCTGGTCATGAGGGCCACAATGTCCTTGTCAAGTTTTTCCATCTTAAATTTGGATAGATCTGGCTGGAATGTTATGCATGTATAATCTTCACCATCAAAATGTTTAATTTTGGCTTCAGAAGTCTTCATCATGTTATTCATCCATGTCTTTAAAAGAAAATATACACAAGTATTTCTTTAATGTTTCTAAATTTCATAATACAAAGAATCAGTTCACAAAAAAAAATTCATTTACCACAATATTTTTACACTGGAGCATCTTTCACATTTAACATGCCCATGGATTTTCATAAAAATAAACAGACATATTTATCTGATAAAATTATTTGAGCATATGTAAAATTCAGAAGGCCTGCCAACATTTCTTACATATGAACCTGATGACTCCGGGAGGAATTTTTCCAGCATGCTTAAGTGGTTGCATCTGCTAAATAAAGTACCCTGCCTTAAAAGAATGATAAAGAGGCTATGTAAAATTTCCTAAACATTCTAGCTTCTCTTTGGCAACTTGATTAATATTTTAATCAAACAAAAAATTTATACTTAAACTTCTATTATCTAAGCAAAACAATAAAACATTTTAAAAGAAATTTTAAAAATGGACATGTCTTTTCATACCTGCTTAAAACTATGTTTGTACTCTTTGCAAGCCGTTTCTACTGTAAACTTTGTACTAAAAATATTACAAAGCTTTGCACCATAACCATTACGGCCTCCTGTAAAACAAGTTAAACATGAGCATTTTAGTTTAGAGCTACTATAATGGAACTTTATTAACTTACTATCCTAGAGCAAGTCTGGCACAAAACAGTTCTATTTGTTGTATTATTTTCTCAAGTACAGGCTGAATAGTCCTATGTTTAACATTTTTATATTAAAAAATATTAGAATTTAGTAATATAATATAGATACTACATAATATACAATATAGAATCATTAAAGCATTTGTGATTTCTTTCATGATTTAAGAAAAATAAGCCTAGTATCTTATAACACAGTCAGTCCATGTGAGTATGAAATCTAAATTTTCTAACAAAGTCACCTCATTTACATCAACTTCTCAGAGCTCTGGACTTAAAAGACATTATCAATCTATTGGAGCAAAATATTTTCCCAAAGTTCCTTATATACAAAGTCCTTTTATCTCTCTTGACCCATTTAAGGAAAAAAGTTAAAGTATTTTATTATCAAAAGTTCTGTAGCAGGAGCTACAGAGATGGCTCAGTTGTTAAGAGCATTCAGGCTCCATTCCCAGCACCCATACAGAAGCCCACAATCATCTGACATTCCAGTTCCCATACAACTGACAAGCTCTTCTGGCCTCTGCAGGAACCAGGCACACACATGGTACATAAACATACATGTAGGCAAAATACCCATACATAGAGAATAAAATAGTAAGAATTTGAAGACTGAGTGTATATAACAATCAGGTACCATAGGATTATTATCTAAATCAAAACCCAAACTGTCAGTTAGATTAGAATTCCAGCAATTTTTTTTTAATTCCAGCAATTTTATTCTACTATTAAGACAACATAATCAAAACAGATAATTTTTTTAAAATATTAACTTTAGAGGATTTTCACACAATAAAACTTTACATGAGATGTTTTAAGAAATGGTAATTTAGAAATTATATGTTAAGAAAAGTGATACTTATCAAAGTTCCATTCAGACCTTACCTGTAACTTTTTTCTCATCATCATCATAATTACTCGATGTTAAAAGCTGTCCAAAAATTAAAGCAGGAACATAAACTTTCTCTACTTTATGTTCTACTACTGGAATGCCTTTCCCATTATTCCAAATGCTTATAATATTAGATTCACTGCAAATACATAAGCAAAATTTAAAACTTAATAATTAAGTATATTAATTTACAAAAAAGTATTGAACTATAAAATAAATTTGAATGGTTACAGCAAGATGTAAGTCAGTGTCAACTGGAAAACAATGGCATAGCTTGATGAAAACACGTATTTCAGTATTAGAGACATAACTCATGTTAGGATCAGTAAGATCTGCAACATTTCTTAGAATAAACCTTTCTCCATCTCCAAGGTAAGAGTAAGAAGGAGGCACAGTTTTAAAAGAAGCCATCAGGCATAGTTCTCTCTGCTGCATTTTGGCAGACCAAACATAGCCAGTGACTACTACCATTTTAATTTCCCAGCTATCTGCTAGAGCTATACAATTGATGCAAAAAAGGCACAAGCAGCCTAAAATGTATCCCATTCTCAACTTATATTTTGTATGTTGCAAATCACTGTCATAAATTAACTTTAAAGGTTTTTAAATACATAACTATTTCCTATTCTAAGTCTTTGAAATTTTCTATCATAAAACCATAAGTTTCTACCATGAATGATACTGGACAGAAGCCACTAATTAGCAACAAAACCTTGATTATAGGCAGTAGGTTAGATAAAAAAAAATTTCACCTACTATCTTGCTTTTAGAAGTGAGATAAACATTCACTGGTAGATGAGTAAGATTTTCAGAGACACAAATTCAAACTGAATACTAAAAATCACCTTAAAAAGCTAACTAGCCAAACATGTGGTAGGCATTCTAAAATACCCAGCAATATTCAATATATTAACTAGGTCATATAAAATGGAAAGAGCCAAATTCTATACATGAAAAATAAATCGATTTCAGAGTAAGCCCAGAATAGATAGCACTAAGGTCCTGAACACTTTACATCCTGAAAAAAAAAGAAAAATAAAAAAAGATGGATAAGTTCTCTTAACAACTAAAACCAACAGTATCAAAGAAAAATGGTCAAGCAAGTACTCTCTGAGGAGATGGGCACAAAGGACAGAAGAGAAAGGAAAAACCAAGTCCAACATAGCAGGAAGACAACAAAGCAGTAGAGCCATATATGATACACATTGATCATAAATTGGGAATTGCCTAAATAAAACAACTTAGCATAAAAGAAATTAAACTTGAAATATACTTACGGATCAATAGAAACTTTAATACAGGTCATGTTCTTGTCCCTCTGCTTGTTGTCAGCAGCATTAACTACAAGATGAAAACATCACAATGAATGATAAAGCATATAGAGTCCACTTTCCTCCCAGGTCCCTCTAGTCTTACTGAAACTTGATATGCCAAGAGTGGTTGAAATCCATGGCAGGCCTCCCCTTTGCTGAGAAGCAAAGGAGGAGGGCAGGTGGAGGGAGGGTAGTGAGAAGGAGGGACTAGGAGGAGAAGAGGGAGAGAAAGCTGTGATTGGAATGGAAAATAAATGAATAACCCATTAATAAAAACTAATTTTTGAAAGAACAGAAAGCATACAGGGCCATATCAACTTATGGACACAATTCTATGGACATCCCAACTTAGTAGTAATATCTACAGTGGTAACAGTCGACCACTGTTAACTTCAACTATAAAAATATTGTTTCCTAAATTAAACTAAGTTTTACTCAGTAATTCCAAATTACTATTATATTACAGCAAACACAAAAAAGATATGTGTGTGCATGTGCGTGTGCGTGTGTGTGCGCGCGCGCGCACACACACACACACACACACACACACAAGGCAGTGGCTGTTTATTGACCTACAAATATAAAAAAGAACAAAAGTAAATCTACTTAAAAGTAAAACATAGGGTTTACTTTATATCTTAGTGACAGTTACCTTGTCTTAGTCTCCTTTAATAAACTAATGATTTTATATACATATTAAACTAGTTTTTTAACTGAAGTCTTTTTTTAACTGAAGTCTTTAATGCCCTTATGATTCAAAACTCTAAATCTTAAACTCATTATAAAAACACTTTTCTTTATATAATTAGTTTCTCAAAACCTTACAAACGAAGACCCTCAGTCTCCAGGCTGTAAGCCTGTGTAACAGGCCTCAGTAGTAGAGACCAGCATGAACGCAAAGGATAACTGGGTTTACCCCATCACTTTTCTGAAGGACGTACAGGAGAAAGCTCAGAAATTGACAAAATCAGTCTAAAAAACCTCAAGCTATATTAGTGAGGTGAGCAGAGAAAGTCCAAGGCTAAAAGCATTTATAAAGCATAAACATTGACTAAGTCAGGCGGCATAGCCACTGACTAACTGTACTAGTCACAGACTGCGAAGGAAGCAGAGATGACTAAACTAAGCTACCCAACAAAAACACCTAATCAGTTGGTGAGAAAACTACATTTACACGTCCTATCTCCACTCACACACTCTACCAAGATAAGGCCTTGCAGTCTCCCTATGTAACATGCTTCTGAAATAACCACGATACTAATAAAACCCAGATGAGGGCACATAGAGATCCTTCTCTATGGAATATGAATGCAACACACTAACTTTACACATGAAAAAAATCAGGAAAACATTAGGAAGCAAAGAAATACAAAACTATTACAGTTGCATATCATTTTTTCTGAAAAACATATTTAACATACATATTTATTATCAATTAATATTATTTATATTAATGTTAATTTTTATATATCATGTGTTATTGGTATTTTATATATTTGCATATATTTTAAAATAAAACCCAGCAAAATACTTTATAAGATTATACTGTAAGACTTGCAGTACATGGCTAATACACTGACAGAAAAACATGCATTACATCCTAAATAAGTACTCACCCAAAATTTCATCGAAGATCTTGTATAAGCCTGGAACAAAGGTAACCTCTCTGCAGTTCATCCCTACATCTTCATCATACACCCACATTACCTGTGTTAAGAGAATGATTCAAAACAGTTCTATTACACCACAAATTCTGAACTCCAATTTTAGATAACATAAATCCACACTCTCAACAAGTTACGTAAACACACATCTATAATCTCAACACTCAGAGAAAGCTGAGGAAAGAGAACTGCCACAATCTGACGCTAATCTGGGCTACATGTAAATCAATGTTAGTCAGAACTACAAAGTAAAACCCAGTCTCAAAAAAAAAAAAAAAAATGGGGGGCTGGAGAGATGGCTCAGCAGGTAAGAGCACTGACTACTCTTCTGAAGGTCCTGAGTTCAAATCCCAGCAACCACATGGTGGCTCACAACCATCCATAATGAGATCTGACGTCCTCTTCTGGAGTGTCTGAAGACAGCTACAGTGTACATATAATAAATAAATAAATATTTTAAAAAAATGAATAAAACAAAACAAAATCAAATACAAACAAACAAAAAAACCTAAAAATCCATATTGTCAGTTACTCTATTTAAAACAGGCATTCAAAGTAACCCTGAAGTCAAGTCCAGTAGTCTCACATTGAACTTAAATAACTAAAATTAAAAAGTTATCAAGTTGCATTGCTTGTATTTTATTCACACATAAGGTCAGCTTTAATATAAGTCTGTAACTCAGTAATAGTTTGTGCTGAGCCATGTATAAGGCGCTGGCTCAATCCCCAGTGTCCAACAAAATACCTCGAACTTCAGTTTCATAAAGCAGGGGCTAAGAGTCCTAATTCTAACCATTCTACAGCAGATGGGAACCCCAAATCAAATTCCTGTTTTCTGGAAATTTCTGTTCTCTGTCAAGAACGATGAATCACTAGAAATAATACCTACATAATGTTTAAAATAATGAAGAACATCTATTTACTTTCTACTTTCACTTCATAATTTATCCTTATTCTATAGAGAAAAATAGCAGAGTAAAACAATAAAAGCCTGACTTTGGACTTCCAAAAATGTCAAATCAAGTAGGATAATATATGTAAGCCAAAGCCACAGTAAATATAAATAAATCAGTTCTAGAAGGTACCACTATTAAAGTAAACCTCAGCACACACTACGTTAAATTTTTAACCAATTCTTATGGTACCGTTTTATTCCACACTTCTATATTCTGATGTCCTTATCTCCATAAGTAATGAACAGATTTCCATTTCTCCTAGGTCTCTCTCAGGCTTCATTTTGGTTTATTTTGTTTTGTTTTTCTTTTGGTATGAGTTTCAGGCCCAGAGCCCTGAGCATTGTGAACTATATCCTTAGCTCCTCTGTCCTTTTTAATCATGATCATAAACAGATATAAAGTTACAGACTTACAAACTACATAACCATAGCTTTATTAAAATATTTTAAAAGGAGATATGCATATCCTCTAGTGTCAATCAATTTTAGCAGGTAATTGCCTGTGTCAATGGTTCCACTGATCCAATGTATGTATCAGGACGAAGGAGAATATGCTCCAGTTGGGTCTTCTTCTGGTACACTCTCTCAACAGACAACTTCTTAGTAGAGTCATTTTTGTTTGCTGTCTCCAACTCTTCCTTTTTTGTAGCATTGTTCTGTTAGAAAAAGAGTCTAAATTAAATTTAAATATCCCAAACTAAGGGGCAAACAAAAATGTGTATGGAAACATGACATGGGATCCATCTTTCAGTCTCACTAATGTCACCTACTACTAGCTAGCACTTAGACAACCTTATACTAATCAGAATCAGTAGAAAGGCCCCACCTCTCTAAGATATCAAGGTAATGTTTTGTGTTCCCCAAAATTTCCCAAAGGATTCATTCACACTGCAGTCAGGTTACAGAAACAGAATAAAAACTGAATGGCTCTGAGGGTCATACAAAACAGTTGATGTAGTTAATAAATACAATATGGCCAAGATTATCATGGTTATAAAGTGCTCAGGTTGCTCATCTTAGTAGATCATGCCAGTTTCAGTTCAGGTTGACCCAATACTAAAGCATCTATAGACTCATTCCTCTGCCAGTTCCAAGGATACAGAGCTAAGTAATGGTAATGGTAACTATTTCTACAACATCTGAGAACCAAACCAAACTTCTAAGTCTAAAGACTCCCCTCTTCTTCACAGCAACAGAGCATTTCCTTCTAGATTCCCCAATGCTGACTAATGTGGCATCTTAGTAATAAAGGACGTTAGGATGGCCTATTTTCAGTTTCTTAACATAAACATAATACCATGTTGTAAATTACATCCTTAAAATGTCACTATATATGTTGCAAAATAAAAATCTATGCTTTTTGAATAATCTAAACAAACATACCAAAATAGGACTTGAAACAGAAAAACCTTAGGGAATTCAAATATTAACTGTAATTTCTTAAGGTCATGAATGTATTTATATATATATATATATATATATATATATTTATATATATTTAAAAGTACTTAATAATGTTTAAAATACTAATTTTACTGAATTTTGCTATAGTTATATTTTCTTTCATTTAGACACTTATCTATTAATAGTGCCAATTCACTTAAAATAGCTTTGTACAAAAGAAAATAATTCCATAAGGTTTTCATATTCTATTTCTGTCAAGAGTTTGATGATAAACTAAATGGCCAAAAAGATGAACTAATTTTTAAAGTACCAGTTCCCAAACTACTACTACTATTTTCTGCTATTACGATGTTTATAGAAATAAACTATTTTTAAAATGGGCACTGTGACGGGATTGTCAATTTAATGAGATGTAGAATAACCTAGAAGACAAACTTGTGGATGTATCTGTGAGGATGTTTCAAGAACAGTTTAACAAAAATGGATTAAAAGCTACCCTGACTGTGAGCAGCTTACGTAAGGTAAATAGGCTAGGAGAAAACAAGGGCATCACCAGCAATCCCCCCGGCCTCCTGAATGCACGTGTAATCTGACCTGTCAGCTCACAGGATGGCCTGCTCCCACAGTCAGAGCCACTCTCACGCCTGCCCTCCCCTCTGAACTGCCCAGAGTTACCCCCACTTTGTCCTAGATTTAACTAACATCTCCCAACTGGGAACATTCTGATGCAGCTGCAGCTACCATTTTGGGGGTCTTCAACGTAATCACTGTTTGTTGTAATTGACTGAACTGACCCTCCACTCTAATCTCTGTCCTCTTCAAGCTTTGTTCTCAGGTATTTTATCACAGCAGAGAGAAAAGTAATAACCTATACAGGCCTTCAGAATAGTTAGCACAAAGATCATAAGCACTAAAATCAATCTCTAATTACTTTAAAATGTAAGACATACTAATTCACAGGAAGGTAATTTTCTATCACTAACTTAGAAAGGCGTCTCAATGCATGTACTATTGGCATAAAGGTTGCAAACCTATAACAAGCACATAGGAAAAAAACTTTCCCATCAAGTTTATAACTCTAAAGCAAACATCAAAATAAAAATATTTTCAATATTAAGTCAACCTGAAGTCAGTGTCTACATAACTTAGATTTCAAAATTTGCCTTAGGAGTTTTTGCTAAACTGCACTGGAATCTGAAGATGGACAGCAGGGATAAAGCCCTACCTCAAAACATTTTCAACAAGTTAACCACATTCCTGCACCTTCTTAACAAATGGTTACCACCACCACCACCCCACCTTCTACCTACTCCCAAATGGCTGTAAGAGAAAAAGAGAAGGCGAGAATCTAACCTATCATGTTCAAAGAATGAAATCTTAAAAGTCAGAACACATAGTGTAATGTCAACAAGATTGAAGTTTAGGGAACTCCAACCCCCCTTCCCTACCAAACACAGACTAAACTGTAATCAATGAACCATTCATCCTTGTAAGAAATCCAGAAACTGCTTAAGAGGTCGTGTCTCTTGAGTGGAAAATACAAAATGGCATCCAAGCCCAGGACCCCTCTCAGCAAGGCAGACCTGAGGAAATGCAGCTTCTTTCCCAGAGCAGCCTTCAAAGGAAAAGCAGGAGGGCTACCACAGGGACTGTGGGCTGTCTGTGTGAATCTATGCAAGCACTGGCAACAGTAACTGAACTGAGAACAAAGGAAATCAAATGATTTAGTCCAGCACCCAGAGTCTGTAGTTTTAGGGATAGACATTAGGTGGAGCTCTAGTACCATGGCTTATTACAGAGTGTGTGAGAGGACACAGTAGGGCAGAGGAGTTGCCCAGACTGTTCCCTAAATAAAGATCTAGACACAGCTCTTCAGTGAACAAGCCCAGAGGTGTCATACCCCTAGCCATGGTTGCAAAGTCTCCTGACTCTCTAAATGGACTAACCAGCTGGAGAAACTACCCAGACTAGAACCCGACTGTTAGAACCTGAGAGAAAGCAACACAAATAAAGAAAAGGGGAAACACAAAAAATAAAATGAAATGAAATGAAATAAATAAAATAAAATAAAAAATAATAATAAAAAAAAAACAACATTCCAAGAGATAGGTTTAAATCTCCGTGGACTGCCCTAAGGAAATGGGTGCTCCCATTTGTAATCCTAGAACTCGAGAAGTTAAGGCAGAAGGACTGCTATAAATAAAGTTTAGACTAGGCTAGAGAAGGATCTTGAGGGGAGGGGAGAAGGGTGGAGGAAAAGGAGGGGAGGGGACAGGATGAGAGGGGACAGGAGAAGACAAGAGAGAAAGAGAAAAGGAAAAAATAATGGCAATGAAAAGATAAAGAAAAGGGAGAAACGGAGGTAAGAAGCAGCTCAGGGGACTGTCCAGATACACAACAAAACCAGCAAATCAGTAAAGTAGTAAACAAAGTGAGGTAAACAGATAATAAATGAAAAGACTCAAACATTATTACTAAAACTGAAGAATAACATAAAATATACGAAGACTCAACTTGGTCAATCACAAGAAAAAATAGTAACTATGAAGAAAGAAATGACAATGACAAAGGAACCAACAGAGAAAGAATTAAGAAAAATGAAAAGAACTTGACTCACTTGTGGGTTATCATCAGTCAAACAGAACTTAACAAAATGTCTCAAAGGAGAAGATAAAAATGGGAAGAAGTTCCAAATATGAGGAGAGAAATTGACAAATTTAAGAAGCTCACAGTCAAGCAAGCACAAACCTAAGGAACCTCTACTAAGATACATAATCAAACTGTCAAAGTCATGGATAAGCCATAGGCCTATCCAGGATGCAATGAGTTCAATTCCCAATCTCATGGAAAAAGTCACAAGGGGGAGAATCCTGACAGCAATACAAGAAAACAATTCTCATATACTAGAGAGTTCTATTAGTTTCCCAACAGTTACTCAACAGATACAGACTAAAACATAAGGAGGATGAGCCATTCAAACCTAGTAACCAAAACTACTGGCAAAAGTGCCCTACAAACATTCTAAAGATTAAAAATAACTTTTTAATCTTTAAGTTGTAAAGAAGAAAGTAAACAAAAGCCGAGCAGAGTTACTGATGACAATCCATAGAGCTGAAGCAAAAGCTACATGAAAAGATAAGCCTTTCTGGGAAAACCAAATATAGAACTTCCAATATTACTGTAGGAGGATGCTTTAAAGTATGGTATAAGTGTTACAGTAGAAATTAAACAATATGCTTGTAAACTATTTAAGAATCAAAGAAGAAATCACAAAATAACTTAGAAAATATATGAGGATAAATAAAAGCAAAAAAGGCATCAAAACTTATAGGATCAAGACAAAGTGGTACCACATTTAAAATTTTAAAATGAAGATGCTGAACCAATAGCATACATTAAGAAACTATGCATAGAAGTAAATCTAAAATTAATAGACAGGAGTCTATTAAGATTCACGTCTCTCAGCCTTACTGTTGCCTTCCTTATAGATGTTCCTTTGGCATGAGAATAAATTGGAAAAAAAGTCATCAAATAAATATACACTACATACAATTAATGCACTGCCTAAAACTCCAGAGAAGAGAGATGAGAGATCAGCCAAAGGCCAAGTAACTAGTCATGTACAGTGTACCCATGATGGCTATAGGAGCAGAAATGAGGAACGCCAGGGACTGAAGTGCTCGCACAAGTAGCTAGACTGTATGCTACTAATCATACTTCATCTAGGACTTCATTACCACCTAATCACCAAGACCACTTCTGAGAAACTGGCCTCATTTGTAACCAAAATGGTCCCTGTTTGTTCTACCTGGACCTGAGGCAACATAAACTAGGTTTGTCCTCAGTTGCAGCCAAGTGTAGCATATGTACAATAAATCATGCCATTTTGACATCTCAGAGGAAAGATTGTTTTTAAATGCTTAAAGTCAATGAAAGCAAAAGTTGTGCTTTTTGTTTTTTAAGATCAACAAAATACACAAATGCTTTTTATGGTTTAAATGTGCAATTATCTCACACAGGCTCATGTTTCAAATGACTGTTCTCAAGCTACTGGTATTATTTTGGGAGGATGTGGAACCATGAGGAGGTGGGTACTAGCCTGCATCAACAGGTCAGTAGAAGCAGGCTGCTGAAGGCTACACTTACCATTGGCACTAACCTAAACCCTGAGAATGACTGATCACACACTCTGTACACCTCCCTGCTACAAAAGAATGACATTTCCTAAAACCATGAACCAAAGTAAATCTCCTCCTTGAAGCCGTTTTAGTCAGGTATTTTGGTCACAGCGATGCAAAGGTAACTCAGCCTGAAACTGGAGCTAAAGAAGCACAGTCACCGCTGTGCTTGACCCTGAATTTGGTTTAGTCTTTTGAACTGATTTATGGGAGCAAATTGCAAGAGGTTTGCTATGTAAACTAGAGAAATTCTAAAATGCTATGAGTAGAGTTTAATGGATACTTCAAGTAGAAGTTCAAAAAGATAAGAATGATAATAGAAAAGTAGACAGTGAAATCTGAAACCAAAGTTTCAGGTGCAAACAAGGACTGTTGGAACGTGTAACCATTCCTACTACAACTGGCAAATAATTTCCGTATATTTTGCAACATCCTGGTGTTGTAGACTGCTGTTTGTATGTTATGCTCCCTCAGGAGTACCCATATTCAGGTGTAGTCAGGCAAAATCTTAATTAGAGCCTGTGATTGGGCAGTGGAAGGGAAGGTGGAGCTGAAAGTTTTAGAGAGGGGACAGAGAGACAGAGAGGAGGGAGATGGAGACAAGATGGAACCTAAAGAAGATGAACCAGATCTAAGTGGCCTAAAAAAACACAGATAGCAATGGATATCATTGAAGGACAACTGAGTGACATAGGGTACATTTGCCCCATCTAGGTGTGTAGCTTGTATTTATATCAATTGAGTTTTGAGTTCTTTATGTGGGCATTTGGGGGGTTGAAGATTTACTGTTGTAAATCTGACTGATAAATTACAAGCCTCTAGAGTTTTCATTTACTGGATTACTGGAATTTGTGACAGCTAGCCACAGGGGGCAAATGGCTTGGGAAATGGGAAATTTGAGGGGTTTAGAGGTAGGCTAACCTCAGAAACCTGGGAAGACCTCAGTTTGCAGCTCCCAATTGGGGAGGGGAGACTGTGTAGACAGCATTAACATGGATTTTTTTTTTTTTAATAATTACACTCTACATCCTGGAAATCTGAAGGAGGCTTAATTTAATGGACTAATAATTTAGCACAGCAATTTTCAAAAAGGCAGAAATATTTGGGATGTAGCATGGTTGTTGCTAGCAAATTAATATTAGCCAGCCTTGCTAAGGAGGAAAAAATGTGATTTGTCCAGAAAAGGAGCATTAGCAAGACCAAGAGCTCATAACAGTTAAGGAGATTAGAAGTGTTCAAATGAAACTAAGCAATTTACACACCAGGACAATAACAATTGTTGGCAAAACTCCACCCATCACAGGCTCCAGCATGCTGTGCTTACTTGGGGTCTTCTGGGAAGTGTTTCCCAGGCTTAGCTGTCCAAGAACTCAAAGGCCACTGCAGTTGTGGTCCAAAATGGCCAAGCTACATCTAAAACTATGATTCTGTTTTTACAAATATTCAGAATGTAGGGACTACAGAATCAGAATATTCCATCAAGAATATGAGAAACGTCTATGAAACCAGCAGTCTGACAGAAAGTGACCTATCACAGAACCTTCAAACTATGAGAATAATGCTTCACTTGAAATGGAGACCACAAGAAAACTAGGCACTAAGTAGATCCAGACCAAGAGGGCACATGTGGGTTTCAGATGGCTAGGACATAAGGGTGGGTCCATTCAAGTTTACTGAAGCTTACGTGGTGCAAATGCATGTCTTTGATGCTACATGTGGGGCTATAGGACTCAGTGTTTGTCCTACTGAACAGTGCTCTGTGTTTGGCTTGTTTTTCCCTTGGTACTCTTCTGTTCTTCATTTTTGAAACAGTAATATCAACCACATGCTATAGTATATTGATGTTCACACCATTTTTATCTTATAAAGAATCAAAAAGGGATTGGTTTGTGTCTAAGTGGAGACACCTACACTTTTGAACAATGTCAAGTTAGATTGAATACACGGTGAGATGGCCCTAAGTCTAAGAAAAACAGGGTTGCTATGATTTGAATATGACATGCCCCACACAGGCTCAGTTCTGAATGCTTGGGAGTGTTACTTTGGAAGACAGTGTACGTTTTATGTGATGAGGCCTAGCTATAGAAATCTGTCACTAGAGCCGGGTGTGGTGGCGCACGCCTTTAATCCCAGCACTCGGGAGGCAGAGGCAGGCGGATTTCTGAGTTCGAGGCCAGCCTGGTCTACAGAGTGAGTTCCAGGACAGCCAAGGCTACAAAGAGAAACCCTGTCTCGAAAAACCAAAAAAAAAAAAAAAAAGAAAAAAAGAAATCTGTCACTAAGGCTGAGTCTTTGAAAGCTACCTGGACCCAACTCCTACTGCACTCTGCTTCCTAATCTAACATGATATAAATAGTCAATACTATATGATTCTGTCACTACCCCCAATAAGTCTTTTCTCCCTATTTCCATCAGGTATCTCAGCACAGCAGCACAAAAGAGACAAATACAATTTAGCTACAAAATTCTTTGAAAAAAAGTGTAACTGAAATTGAAACAAAAGAGAGGCATTATAACTTACAGAAAGCAGGTTTTCTAAGAGACAGCTAAAACTATATGCCAATTAAATAACCTAGAAGAAATTGATGAATTTCAAGATAAATAAATTTACCCTTGCTTAATTATACAGAATGAAATAAATCTAAACAAGAAGGGAGAGATAAGAAGTTAAGAATGTATGCTATGGAGAACATGGTCCACCAAATCAACTAAGCAGGGCACAGACGGGCTCATCGAAACTGAAATGGCAAGGACAAGGCCTGTGTGAGCCTGCACCAGATCGTCTGGATGCATGTTACAGCTGTTAGCTTGGTGTGTCTCTGACGCTTTTCCTCCTACTGGGTCGCCTTGTCCAGCCTGGAGATGAGGGCTTTTGACTTGTCTTATTACATCTTGTTTTGTCCTGTGTGACTGTCACTTCTTGAAGGCCTGCTCTTTTCTAAAGAGAAAATGAAGGGAGACTGGATCTGAGAAAGAAGGAAGGTGGGGTGGGGGTAAAGCTGGAGAGAGAGGCAAAAGGTAATCTGATAGATAAAAAGAAAGAATATGTGCTGCTCTTAAAGGGTCCCAAGTTGGGATTCCACGTCAGGTGGCTCACAGCCACCTGACACTCCAGCTCCAATGGATCTGACATCTCCTCTTCTAGTCTCTATAACAGTAGTTCTCAATTTGTGGGCAATGACCTCTTAAAGGGCCAAATGACCTTTTCACAGGGGTCCCATCTCTGATATCCTATATATCAGATATTTACATTGTGATTCAAAATAGCAGCTAAATTACAGTTACAAATTAGCAACAAGAGTAATTCTATGGTTGGGGCTCACCACAACATGAGGAACTGTATTAATGGGTCTCAGCATTAAGAAGATTGAGAACCGCTGCTCTCTCTACAGACAGTCACATACATGTGGTAGATACTTAGAGACATACATGTAAATAAAACAAAAATAATAAATCTTAAGAAAAAATTTCTATCACCATAGATTTTATATAACCTTAAGAGAACAGAGTATTTTTAAATTGTTTAATGGCTTATCAAACTACAGTATTAAACTGAGCATAGTATTATATACTTGAATTCCCAGAACTTGGGAAGCAGAAGCAGGAGAACTGCCACAAAGTTGAGGCCAACTAGGTTACAAAGCAAGTTCCAACTAGAATGGCTCAATGGTTAAGAAAAATTGCTGTTCTTAAAAAGGAGTTCAGTTCCTGGCACCCATAGCACAACTACTTGTAAGTCTAGTCCCAGAAGATCTGATAACCCCTCAGTCTCCCAGTCACTACGCTCACAGGTGTGTGTAAAGGCATGAACACATTCACATAAAATACAAGTAACTACAATGTCTATTGAGCAAAGTTACCCAAAAAGTCCATTTTTTAGAAAATTTATATATATATATATATATATATATATATATGCATAGCACAGAATATGAATGCATATATACCAATAAAATTTTCTATAGAAAATATAAATATAAATGGGTCATTTTATTTTTACTTTTGATACATTTTCTAAATTTCTATAATGAATTCACAAAGGGTGTTTAAAGCTGATTAACTCATGCATGTGAAGATATAATTAAACTAGAATAAAACTGAATATTTGACTAAAAGCACTGTTTATACTTAACTATTACTTCTGCTGCCTAAACTTCCTCATTACTGTCTGGATAAAAGTAAAACCAAAATACACAAATAATACTGGCAGCCTTAGCAAAGTAGAAAGCAGAAATTTCATTCAAATTGTCTTTTATGTTCCTGTTCTCAGCAAATTTTTGAGAATTTATCCACTGGCTTGCTAGCCCCAACATAAAAGCTTCCCATCATACAAGATTTTCTAGCAGAAATATGCAAGGTCTCATTCAGTTCATGGATATTAGCAGAACTTAACTCTAGAGAATACTCTGGTCAGGCCACTGAAAATCAAAATCTGGAGGTATAGGGAGAGAAAAAAAAAATGTCCCTTAGTTAATTAATGAGATGGCTTTGTGCCCAGGAAAAGCTGAAAGTACAAACACCCTGGCAGTACTGAGAACAGGAACAGAAGAAACAAGAAAGACTTCTGCCCTTGTTATCAACAATACCTCTATCTTTATAAGAAGATGTTGTGCCAATAGCTTAAACAGTTTTAACACTGTTTCTGAAGGCATTAAGAACACAGGAAATTAGTTTCAACTAACACAGACTGTAAACTATCTACACATTTTCTTCAGAAACATCCTCCCAAACCAAGCTTTCCCTAAGATAAAAAGCATACAGACACTTATCACAGGGTTAGAGATGTGTGTGCTCTCACTTATCTGTCACCTGCTGTGCGCCAGCATGATGGGAGGTATATGGAATATTCCAATACTTACATAAGAGCTCCACCAAGTAAATGCTACCATTATGATTCCCTAGTGTATGTGGAATGAGGTATGAAGAAAACTTAACATTTAACAAAGCCAAATTATGAAACTGTGTGATCTTAGTTCATAGCCCATACTTTCCATCATGCTTTTATACTAGCTAGGTACACACACTCTGAAAAGGAGATAAAAAATCCTTCCTTTTTTATGTCAATGTAAAAAGATCAGTAGACAGAAAGAGACAGGCTTATCTCATACTCTGTCCTATTAGGGTACAAAAGAAGTTGTTTTGCTTTTAATGTTTTAGAGGAAGACTGTGGTAAAGAATGATGGTTAAGAGCTAACCCAATTCACAGCCCACAACTGTCTCTGCCACATGTCCTACCAGCACCTGATCTACTTTCTACCTCCTGTTTCCCTATTGATAACTTGGAAAAATAAAAGCTTTTGTTTAAAACAGGGGTTCTATTTATAGTGAGGTTTTACAAAGATGCACAAGAGGCTTGCTTTTAAAAGTGTACTTAGAATGGAACTCTCACCATCTACGTGTTTAACAGACTTGAGACTACAGGTGACCAAGCATACTTCTATTCAGTTTACAAAAAGTACTTCTAAGTCCTGTGACATTACCTTTACTGGAGAATTGAGTGCTATCTACAAGTGCTGAATGATAGCCACAGGAAGGTAGTATTTGAATACCCCGTTCATCAACAAGAACTGAGGGTGGAATATATATCCAGATTTTTGCTAAACATTACAAAAGATATAAAAAAGGAAACGATGTGGTCTCTGAATTGCTAAGTTTATGTTATTGTTAAGACAAAATTATCATATATAAATATTCCCTAGAAGGGCATATGTTTTATGATAGAGTAACAAAAGTTTGATTTAAAAAGAGCATAAACCAAAAATATAAATAAAAAGAGCGTAATCTGAAAAATAAGTTTAGTGAGACTCTTAAGGTAGCCTTAAAGAGCACTTAAGATTTAGACTGCTGGGGCTCGAGCTAGCTCAGTGGTTAAGAGCCCGGCTGCTCTTCCAGAGGTCCTGAGTTCAATTCCCAGCAACCATATGGTAGCTCATAACCATCTATAATAAGATCCAATGCCCTCTTCTGGCACACATGTATACATGCAGACAGAGCACTCATACATGAGAGAGAGAGAGAGAGAGAGAGAGAGAGAGAGAGAGAGAGAGAGAGAGAGAGAGAGAGAGAGAGAGAGAGAGAGAGAGAGAGAGAGAGAGAGAGATTTAGACTGCTAACCAGGTGCCAGGTGGTGGTGGTGCTTTTTTGATCTGAAGAAGCAGGCAGATCTCTGTGAGTTTGAGGCTAGTCTGATCTACAGAGCTAGTTCTAAGACAGATAAGGCTACACAAAGAAACAGTCTAAATAAATAGACTACTAGGCAAGAGGAAAGAGGCATTCCTGATGAAATATAAGGGGATCATCAAGTATGGAAACTATAGGTAACTAGCCTCAATGGAGAGGACACACAGATTATGAACATAGACTTAAAGGCCCACTAAACTCAAGTTCTTAAAAAAAAAAAATTAAAGTGTTTAAATATAGTGACTTTTTAAAAACAATTACTAATATCCACAATACAGGCCAACAAGATAGCGCAGTAGTTAAAAGCACCTCCCATGAAGGCAGAAGGAAAAAACAACATGCCCAAAGACTGACCTCTGACGTCCACATACTCACTGTGGTTTGTGCACATGCACAAACACATACAATCAATAAATGCAATAATTTTTAAAGAAAAATGCAGACAGAAAACCATAACTGATCAAAATGTAGAATTGTGGAGCTCAGTTGAAACTGATTCATCTACAACACAACTCCTGAACCTATGGCTCAGGAATCACTGTAAAAGGGAGGACAGAAAGACTGTTAAGAGCCAGAGAAACAGGAAACTTGCTGTGATATTGTGTCTCCTAGGACTCTCAGAAGCTATCTCCATGAAGTCCTACCAACCGGGCTGCCTAAACATGACCTGAACAAGGCTGACATGAATAGACATGTTAGCTAATTGTGAAGATGACAAGAGCAGGAAGCCTCCACCCTAGAGAAACAACTACAGGCAACTCAAAAATGCTAAGGATGGTGGAACTAATTTTCCCAAGGGAAGAGCACACCAACCAGATATCCAATGCCCAACAGCCCTGAAAACATATATAGACAAGTAGCATTATATGGATTGAGAAGGTTGTATTTATATATTTAGGAATACGCATACACACACACACACACACACACACACACACACACACACACACATATATATATATATATATATATATATATATATATATATATATATAAATAAAACAACAATTAAAGAAAAAAGACTATGGATTTGAAATAGAGCCAGGGGTAGTACATGGGAAAGTTTGGTGGGAGGAAAAGGAAAGGAGAAATGATGCAATTATCATCTCAATTATGTTTTAAGTATATGTTTAAAAATATCCACAGAAGGGTCTGGAGAGATGGCTCAGAGGTTAAGGGCACTGACTGCTCTTCCAGAGATCCCCAGCTCAATTCCCAGCAACCACTTGGTGGCTCACAACCATCTGTAATGGGATCCTATGCCCTCTTCTGGTGTGTCTGAAGACAGTGACATAAAACAAATAAAACTCACATAAAACAAATCTTTTTTTAAAAAAAATTCATGACAAAAAATATAAATATGTGATATACTATTACATATTTTTAAAGAAACTATAATGTTGTGACTATATCTTTTAAAGACAACTTTCACATATAAACATTGTAAAGTGTTATAATTCTAGGATTTGCATTATTTCAAAGTAATGAAGAGAAAGGTAGGTGACCCTGAGATGAATTTTACTGAAGCCTGATAATAGATACAAAAGTATACTATTCTGGCTACCATGTTTTTAAATATTTTGTCACTTTATGTAACTTATTTTATTTTATTTTTATTTAAAATAGAATTACATTGTTTCCTCCCTTTCTTTTTCTTCCTCCAACCCATCCCATGTTCTCCCACTATATTAATCTACAATCTAGAGTATTCATTTGAAAAATATAAGTCATAAATTTATAGTCTAGTGTTTTTTCAAACATTTGCTACAACCTGATTAAAAAAATAGTATCTTCTACTAACCAAGTTTTACAAGCTAAAAATTCAAGAAACTTGACTGCTTTAAATTTAGTGTATATTTAATTTTAAATAGTTGTACTACATTTTTCTAATTTCAGTTAGGATACTAAAAGCCAAAATCAAATCAAATTAATCATTATAAGCAAAAAGTAGTGTTAAGAATCCCTCTGTTGTATTGTCTGACACTAAAAGGTAATCTTTCATCACAAGACAGTATCAACACACACTGACTGAAGGCAGTACAGCAACCCCTTGGCTAACATAAGGTAGGTAGATTAACTCCAGTTTTGTATTACTATCCACAAACAGGTGGCAACATGAGACTAGCATCACTGTTAACACTGCCACTGTAGTAAGCCCCCAAACTCCCACAATGAAAATCTAACTTTTCACCTAGCTAAATATTCTTATGTAAAATCAACAAAAAAAGTTATTCCAGAGTGTGACTCCCTTAAACTTTGCCAGTAACAAACATTAATCCAGCACTGTGCTCCATTCAAACTCTGAATTCTCAATGTTCTGCTTAACAAAATAGGAACAGAAAGATTTAAGCTCCCTGAAAAATGTCTCACCTGCAATATGTATTGCAGATGGAATATGAGCCTATGTTAAAGCCCACATCAACTCACTGTATCATCTTCCAGCAAAGAAAACCAGCCAGGCCCTGTGTGATGGCTCACATGTGTAATCTTAGCACTCATGAAGCTAAGGAAGGAGGATCACAAGTTCAAAACCCATCTAGGTAGGAAAATGAGCATATACACACTCTCTCCTCTCTTATACACAAATGCACAAGAATTTAAAGCAAGCTGTAAGCTTTATTACAGGCATAAAGTTGCTCGCATTAGAAACATAAAGCAAGCACAAACCTGAAAGAGGACTTCTAATGTGATTGTCTTTTCAATAACCTAATTCAACAAGAAATATTTTTAAGATCAAATTCTATTTTACTGTAATTCCCATAATCTAGTTTATAGTAAATTTAATCAATGTGCCTATTTTAGTTTCACATAGTTTTTTTTTCTAATTTTGAATGAAACTCTACAAATTTTGCTCAATTTTGTACGTAAATTAAAGTTTTCCCATTGATCTTAAAAGGAAAGGTGCCCACTAAATTGTTTATAAAATTAATAACAGCAAATTAAAATACTGCTACCATGAATTAAAAACAATCCAACTGTGTCACAAAATGTTTGCTATGGTGACAGAATTTGAAAGGTGCACTAGCTGCTCTTCCAGAGGACCTGGGTACCAGAGGATCTGGGTGGCTGAAGTTCCAGACTATAGATGCCCTCTTCTGACCTTCCTCGCTTAGGCACCAGGCACTCAAGTGTTGAACAAGCAGGCAAAACACCCATACACATAAAATAATAACATAAAAATATTTGCCAAAAGAGGGGAGGGGGAACTAGAGAGATAGTTCAGTGGTTAAGAGCACTCACTGCACTTCTAAAGGTCCTGAGTTCAATTCCCAGCACCCATATGGGAGTTCACAATTTTCTGATGCTGTCTTCTGGTGTGTGGAGTATATGTAGACAAAAGCACTTATATACATAAATAAATCTTAAAAAGAAAATATTTGCCATTGTGGAACCAAGTCACAGACAAGCTGCTCAGATGTTGGTACTTTCACAATTACCAGTGACACTGGCATATGATCACACTACAGATGTTTGGTTTTGTATCCGATAAGGGACAGTAATTTCAATCATTCTTTCCACTTAACTTATTATCTAACTTTTCTTCTCCACGCTCGCCTACTATACTACTGTCTAGAAGTATGTCTGGAGATTTGAAGATAAGTACCTGAGAAGTTACACTGTAAAGTATCTTGTCACGGCCCTGCAAATGGTTAAACTTTTCCTGATGTTCATAGAAACATCCTTTTTATAAGCAACACTTGTCGATAGAAACAACTGCTACCCCAGACCCATCTAAACCTCAACCAAACAAAGAATACAAGGAACAAAAATGCCAACCAATACCAAAGTTCCTTAGTGTGTTCAAAAGGCGGGGAACTAGGATCCTCTGGAAGGGGTGTGTTAAAGTCCCTGAAATGTGTAAATTTCCTGTCCTAGCTGCCGCCTCATCTACTAAGTCCGGTGTTTTGTTTGGGAACTGACCCTGGTCTGAACTCAGTGCTGAGTAAGGGAAATGCTGGAGTTATCGATCTGTCGTGGGAAACCCGTTCCCACTGCTCCTGCTGCACTTGCTACGTTCACCTCCCTCCAGGACCTGAGCTCTGCAATCTTCCAAGTTCAGGCTTAAGCACCCCCTCAGCTCCGAGGGGACACCCCTGGGCCCCCACACGACCTACTCGGGAGGCTGACGTAAGTAAGCTCTTCTTTTAATCCCGCGGGTGGGCGGGCGGGCGGTCTCTAACCTGCTGTCAAAGTCATCCCAAATGCCCTCTCTGCGGAATGAGCCTTTTCTGGGGAGGCGCAACCGGCAGTGGCCGTTCAAGTTCACAGTCCTCTGGGACCGGCCGCCGGAAGCAGTAGCTTTTGGCATAAGTACAGGGTCTAGGGTCTGCACGCATTATCGCGGCTCCCCCACGTCTCGGCGTGCACCCTGAAGTTTCAGGGGAGCCTTCGTCAGCAGCCTGAGCCTCGGTGGAGGCGAAAGGCAGAGAGAGAGGGCACAGAGGGCTAGGCCCCGACTGCAGCCTGCCAGGGCGCCCGCCGCACCACGCTCTCACCCCGCCCGCGTCGCCCGCGGCCCGGGAACAATGCGCCCGCCCGCCCGCCCGCCCGCGCCGCACTCACCACCCAGGTCAGCGCCCCGTCAGAGCCCGCGAGGCTGGACTTGGCCATGGCAGCGCCTCCCGTGCAGGCCAGGGGCTGCTCGCGCTCCGGGGACGCCGGGCCCGCCGCTCGCACCGACCGCTGCGCGCAGCACTCCTAGCCGCGCCCCATCGCGGGCCCGAGCCGCTGAGGAGGCCGCGCCGCCCGCCGCCCTCAAACTCGAGCGCGGCGCCCGGGCCTACGGAGTGGGCGAGGACTGGCAAGGGCTGGCGACGCGGCGCGGCGCGGCCTTCCGGGGCCCACGCGGGCGATCGGGGTCGCCGAGGAGGGACGAGGATGGAGCGGGCCGGCTAGGACCCGCGAGCCAGAGCCCTGACAGCAACCAGCCGCTGCTTCTGCCTCGAGCCGCCGAAGCCGCAGAGTCCTCGCCGCGGTGGCCGCAGTCTCAGAGGCCGCCACCGCCTCAAACCCGCCCAAGCGGCGTCTGAACGGGTCCTCCGGAGCACCGTCCAAGAGGGACAATAAACAGAGCCGCGGTGGTGGCCTCCCTTTAGTCCGGCATAACACGGCACACACAGGCGCGCTCCGGGAGGGGGAGGGTGCGGTGGTCACCGGCTGTCAGTCAACCATGGATCGTCCAATCACAGCCTTGTCACTACAGTCCTTCGACCAATCCCAAAATTTCAGGCCCCTAGAGGGGCGGGACCCGAGGGGAAAACGTCATTGCGGGTAGCAACTGAGAGGCAGACTTGGGTTTTTTTGTTTGTGTCTGAGAGTGAGTGTAGGAGAGAGCGAGGCGAGTGAATGGGGTTTCCGTCAGAAGGGAGAGCAGGCGGCTGTCAGGGGTCATTCCGGGGCAGCCAAAGGAGCCGGGAGTCCTGGGACGAGGGCTGTGGAAACCTCCGGACTGTGTCCTGCAGACGTGCCGGGAAGCCAGCCGGGGAGGCGGGGGAGAAGGGGAAGGTTGGGGGCAGGGAGGCAGGAAGCCTTAGCCACCCCCAGGGACTGTGCCCGCGAGTGAGCTAGCGGACTGCAGATGGGACCGTGCGCCGCTGAGAGCAGCCGGACCCCGCGCTCAGGCCCCAGGCTGCTGCTGCGCAGAGCATCCATCCGCCCGACAGTCTCTCTGTCTCGCCCCTAAACAGGGCAAGCGGTCTTCAGTGCCACCAGTTAGGGAACTTAGAGTGGTGGTAAGAGTGCCCAGAGACCGTTCCTGGGAAGGAACGCGAACAGGTCAGGGCTCCCTTTCCTGGCTGCTGACCTTTCCTCCCAACAAGGCAGACAGGTCCCTGTCACTTCTCAGCTGTCAAGAACTGCACCAGCACCACCACCACTCCTGAGAGGGCACGCGTATCTTTTTTGAACTTCCAGAGTCGTTTCAGGTACACAGCATGGAATAGACTTTTTTTCGTGTGGAAGCTTTCTAAGAATAAAATTTGCAAAGCCAAAGCTTTTGGCAGATGGAAGAGCTCTTGACTTCACCCAGCCTGTAAATGGAATTGCATTCAACAGGTTCTCTTTGGGCATACTCCCCGCCATGCTCTGCCAGGCGTGGCAATGGGTTTAAAGGGACAACAGCCTCCGACGGCAATTTTCCAAGAGTGACCAACAGGAGGACACCGAAGAACTTTATCCAGATAGAGCTAACAACTTTCTGTGAAAGTATTTCCATGAGTCTCTCCAGCAGCTGAGTACTTCCCTTAAGGGAAAATGGGGTCACACCTCTCAATCGCCATCACCACTGCAGTCTGAATCCAAGTGGGGAGCTCTGAAACATGGAAATCATTTAAATGTAGTTCTTAATTAGCTCTCTGGAGACCATGGAATTTCAGTTTATTTGGGGATTCTGACTAAGAACACCAAAGCCCTTCTTTACTTTGAATCTAGTGTGATAGCTTATAAGTCGCTAGCCAGGATCTAAGCTGGGCTTGTCCCCTGACTCGAAAGCACCACAGTCATGTGGTGCTTTCCCAAGTCCAGCATTGGGCCTTCTTATCTGGGGACTTATACTCATTTATGTATTGTGACTTTACATCCCTAAGTACCCAAATATTTCATGTTAGAAAACGGATGATTTTAAAGGTTGGGAATTTTAAAGATAAATGTATGTGTGCTTGTGTAGAAGCCAAGCTGTCTCTTTCTCTGATTTTGAGAGGTCTTGCTGCAGCTTAGGCTGACCTTGAGCCCTTGATCCTTTGTCTCAGGCTCCCAATCACTGTAATTTCACGAATAACCACCATACCCAGGTCTTGTCTTCTTTTTAAAGCATCATTTTAAAAACTCTTAAGCTTCAAATTTTGAACTCCAAATCCAAATAGTTAATTAGTTAAATTCATCTCCCTCTGATGCACTGTTAAAGTCATTGGCTTTATAAGTGTAAATAAACTTTTCTAATGATTGTTACTAACCTAAGGGCTGGAGAGATGGCTCAGAGGTTAAAAGAACTTGTTCCTCCTCCAGAAGACCCTGGTTCCGTTCCCAATGGTTCAGGACCCATGTAATAGCTCCAAGACTTTTTCGTATCTCTAGTCCAAAGGATCCAATGGCCTCTCTTGCCTTCTTGAGCATAAGGCACATAAATAGTGCACAGATATACATGCAGGCAAAACAGTTGTATATGTAGTTTTTTTAAAAAAAAAAATTCAGTACACAATAGTAAATGAGCAAGTGAATATTTTAAAGCAGACATTTGTGACAATTGGGTAAATCCCAACTGCTGAAAGACTTTTTATAATAAAACCACTTGCTCAAAATTTGACCACAGAGTTTCCATCAAGAATACTGTCCAGTAACTGTATCATAAGCAGAGGTCCTGAGTCAGACCCATGCAGGCTCTCTGTGAATTCCTGTGGGCCCAGGTTAGGTGATCCTGTAGGTTTTCTTGTGGTATCCCCCTCTACCACCCTACAATCCTTACCTTAGTCCTTCTTGTGGGACACCCAACAGTGGTGGTGGAAGAGGTGTCTCTGACTTTTTTTTGCCTGCTTTGGGGATGATTTTCCTCCTACTGGATTGCCTCTTCCAGCTTAGTATAAAGGGAGGTTCCTGGTCTTATGGTACTTGATATGCCATGATTGATTGATATCACTGGGAGGCGTGCTCTTTCCTGAGGGGAAATGGAGGAGGAGTGCTTTAGGGGAAGAAGGGAAATGGAGGAGAAGGACTGGGAAGAGAGAAGGGAGGACAAACTGTGGTCCAGGTGAAATACATGAGAGAATAAAAAAGAAAAAACAAAGAAAGCTTTCTTTCACTCAAGAAGCAAAAATGGTGTTCATTCTCTAACCCAGTAAAGATGTAAAGCATTAAAGCTCAATTCATTTGTAATCTGTTCTTCTAAATATTAAAAATGAGTTTTCTCATATTTCACATTTAGAAATAAGTATACACATTTGCAAAGATATTTGTATTTTCATTGATATACTCTTATGTCTTTTAAATTATTTCTATTTATAAAGTATTTTTTAAAAAGTAATATCAAGTAATTTTACTTTATAGAGCATTGTAACAATAGCTGTTTTATTAAAACCTCCTATATCAAGATTGGAGATTAGTAGTAGATAGTGGTTTTGGTGGTGGTGGTGGTGGTGATGGTGGTGGTGGTGAGGATGAGGAGAGTGCCATGTACAACTTAAGACAGTTCACCTACCCTGAGCTATTCCTAGACTTTTCTTTTTGTTTTGTTTCATTATTTTTACTTTTTATTTTGAGACAGTCTCCCTAAGTTTCCCACGTTGACCTTGAACATTCTATCCTCCTACCTCAGATTCCACATTAAATGGAATTACAGCCCTGGGCTACCAAGTCTGGCTAGATTTGTCCTTTTGTCTTTTAACTACTATATACTCCTTGTATATGTATACCTACTACATTTGAAGACAACTTAAATTCAGTAAAAAGCATGGAGCATGATGAAAAACTTTAGAAATCAAATCCATATCCACAAGTATAAAATATTGTATATATATATATTTCTCATTAACAACCATGGAAGCTCAATTTCAGTTGTTGCTTTGGGTTTCTGTGTCTTTTGCTTTGACAGTGTCTCACTGTGAAGCCAGCACAAGCTGACCTTACACTTAGGATCCTCCTGCCCCAGCCTCAGTACCCAGACTGCTGGACTTCCAGTCATGCTAGGCTTACAGGCCTATTAAGTGCCTGCTGTGTTAAGTACTCTGGGTAAAGAGACAATGAAAACAGTTCCCACAATGAGTTTATAGAATTCTGTTATACATGTTTAAATGTGCTGTATAATTTTGAGCCAGTGTATCAGGTCCAAAGGTAATTTTGTACTTGCTTATTTGCTATTCAATAGCCTCTTAAAGTCACACCTATCACTAAACTTTATACACAGTAACTAATTTAATCAATAAATAAATATAGACAATGGCTCTTGAAAACTGTGCCCTGTACCGCCATGTAGAGTTCTACTGAAACCATGCATTGGTCTGATATTGAGATGCAACATAAGGCCAGATGTTTCAGCCAGTAAGCACTTAGAGCTACTACTGCTGCTTCAAACTCCAGGAGGATTCCAGGCAGATACTGAGTATATACAAAGTTGCTGGAGTTAGAGCAAGAAGGAACGTTACAATAGCTGGCATTCAGTGTACTTAGTAGATAGTTATCCAGGTTACAATTTAACATTTAAATATAACTTTGTTACATTTCAGTTTTCTTCAGAAGGGGGATCAAGAGAGGGAAGAAAGGTTCTCTCAAGGTAGCATATTATTTTTGTAGTGTGTCTATAAGTAACTGTTGTGGATTAACTCTGATTTGTCGTCAGACTAATCTCTCTCTCTCTCTCTCTCTCTCTCTCTCTCTCTCTCTCTCTCTCTCTCTCTCTCTGTGTGTGTGTGTGTGTGTGTGTGTGTGTGTATACAAGTGGTGAAGACAACTAAAGACAGCAGTGATGACCACATTCCTAAGCCTGAGTGTCACTACTAGAAAGAAAAAAACAAAAAAATCAAACTAAACATCTATTATTATTATTATCATCATCATCATCATCATTAATTTTCCTTTTTTAGTTTTTTGTTTGTTTGTGTGTTTGTTTGTTTGTTTGTTTCGAGACAGGGTTTCTCTGTATAGCCCTGGCTGTCCAGGAACTCACTTTGTAGACCAGGCTGGCCTCGAACTCAGAAATCTGCCTGCCTCTGCCTCCCAAGTGCTGGGATTAAAGGTGTGCTCCACCACTGCCCGGCTTTTCTTTTTTTTTTACACTCCAGATTTTATTCCCCTACTGGTCCACCCTCCAACTGTTCCACATCCCATACCTCCTTCCTGCCCCCTATCTCCACGAGGATGTTCACACCCACACTCACCCCACCAAACCTCTAAACTCCCAGGGGCCTCCAGTCTCTTGAGAGTTAGGTACATCTTCTCTGACTGTGGGGACCTAATATCAGCTGCTGTGTGCTGCTTGGTTAGTGGTCCAGTGTCTGAGAGATCTCAGGGATACAGGTTAATTGAGACTGCTGGTCCTTCTACAAGGTTGCCCTCCTCCTCAGTTTCTTCCAGCTTTTCCCTAATTCAACCACAGGGGTCTGCAGCTTCTGTCCATTGATTGGGTGCAAATATCTGCATCTGACTCTTTCAGCTGCTTGTTGGGTCTTTTGGAGGGCAGTCATGATCCCTTTTTGTGAGGGCTCCATAGCCTCAGTAATAGTGCCAGGCCTTGGTACCACCCCTTGAGCTGGATCCCACTTTGGACCTGTCAGTGGACCTTCTTTTCCTCAAGTTCCTCCCCATTTCTATCCCTATAATTCTTTCAGACAGAAACAAACATGGGTCAGAGTTTTGACTGTGGGATAGCAACCCCCTCCCTCACTTGATGACCTGTCTTCCTGCTGTAGGTGGGCTCTACAAGTTCCCTTTCCCCACTGTAGGGCATTTCATCTAAGGTCCCTCCCTTTGAATTCTGAGAGTTTTTCACCTCCTAAGTCTCTACTACATTCTGGAGACCCCCCTCCCAATCTCCTATCTCCTAACTCCCAAGGTTGCCTGTTTCTATTCTTTCTGCTGGCCCTCAGGGCTTTAGTCCTCCCTCCCACCACCACCTAATACCAGACAATGTTCCCCTCTCACCCCCACTCCCCATCCCCTTTCCCTCCCAGGTCCCTCCCTTCCTCCCCCCACCCATTGTGGATGCTTTCTTCTCCCTCCCAAGTGGTACTGAGGCTCCTCACTTGGGATTTTCAGCTTGCTGACCTTTTTGGGTTCTGTAGACTGTATATTGGGTATTCTGTACTTTTTTTTTTTTTTTTTTGGCTAATATCCACTTACCAATGAGTACATACCATGCATGTCATTTTGGGTCTTAGTTACCTCACACAGGATGATATTTTCTAGTTCCATCCATTTGTCTGCAAAACTCAGGATGTCCTAGTTCCTAACAGCTGAATAGTATTCCATTGTGTAAAATGAATCACATTTTCTGTATCCATTACTCTGTCATGGGACTTCTGGGTTGTTTCCAGCTTCTGGCTATCACAAATAAGACCACTATGAACATAGTGGAACACATACCCCTGTGGTTTGGTGGAGCATCTTTTGGGTATATTCCCAAAAGTTGTATTGCTGGGTCTTCAGGTAGATCACTAAACATCTTTAGTTCCTACCTGTAATGAATATAGGATACTTAGTTTTGTTTTCAAGGAATTTGGCTTGATTAAGCCCAGTAAGCTGTTCTGATCTTAGATCTAATTACTTCTATAGACAGAAGGGACATCTTCATTCAATTTTCCTTGATATAAATCAATAATGATTCAGGGCTCTTAACTGCTCTCCTGAATTCAATAATGTAGAAAATAACAATTAGCACATGCTCAACTTAAAGCTGTTCTTGGCATTTGCAAGGGAGTCTAATAGAGTGGACTTTCTCAGCACAACAGTTTTGTTGTGAACAGCTCAGAACACCAGGTGCTGTCATCTGTCTGTCCTTCACAGACCATAGCCCAACACTGTTTTTCTACATCAGGCCCTCCAAGGTCCTTTAAGAGTCATAACTGAAGAAACATAGCAGACTTTGTCTGCTCCCGTTTCTGGAGTAAGAAACTTCATAGCTAGAGCTGTCAAGTTGTTTTCATCCTATAATCTGTTAAAAAATATTTTAACTGAGAAGTGAAGCCCAGGATGAATTATAAATATCAACACTAGAAAAATCTCATGTGGAAAGCCACAAAGTGAGAGGACTTCTTAAATAAAGCAGAGAAGGGACTTGAAAGTCATTGGAGGTGTTAATTGATTATCAAGGCGCCGAAGCACACCATCTTTTAGTACACCAATTAACAACAACAACAAACCAAGTGACTCCTTCTTTTCCAACTGTTGGATTAATCTCGGGGTTTTACGTCACCATTGCTTTGTCTAGCACCTTTGCCTGAGATTGTCAGAAAGCAAGAAGATGCAGAAATCTAAAGAAGGTTGATTTCTTAAGGAACATATTCCTGTTTTAAGTGTTTGGGGGAATAGAAAAACAAAGCCAGCCTGCTTAGTAAATCCCTCACTGTATAGTATTGCAGAACTTCATTAAGAGTCTGGCACATAGTCAATGTTCAGTAAGTATCTGACCCAACCATGCGACGAAGTGTTGACACCCTGTGCTCAGATATGGCCACTTTACATTTACTCTTTAGCATCTTACAGCTTGGGTATTGTTCTTCTTTGAATATTAGAGAGGGTCACAGTACCTAAAACTGCTTGAATTAACATGTTATCAAAAATTGATTAGGAATTCAATGGGCCAGGTACAGTGGCACATGCCCTGTGACACTCAATAAGCATTAGTGATCATTGCAATTTTGAGGCCAGCCTAGTCAACATAGCAAGGTCCAGAAAGGCTGGCCATGGTGGGGTTGCTGGGGAAATTGGTTTCTCTTTGGAAATAAGAAATAAGATAGTGTGAGCGATGAAAGACAAAGGCAAGAGAAAGAATGGAGGGCAGAAAGGGGACCTCGAGCCATGACAATCAAACATGGCCTCATAGTGCTTACCCTTAACTTTGTAAGGAGATCCTCATCCCACAGTTGGTTCAATATGGGCCAGGTTCTTTCCTAAATATCATCCCAAGATACAGGGGTATAATCAGTCTTATTGTATTCAATAAATGAAAGGCCATTTAAATAGTGGAAATGAAAATTCAAAACCAAGCAGAAAATTCAGAATCCTCCCTTTCTCCAAGTCATACCCTTCTGCCACAAAGCCAAGCATAGCTGGCTAAATAGAAAATGTGGCAGCATGCTGGTACCTTGGAAGTCCCTCGTAAACAGTCCTTAGCCCTCACCAGTGGCCCTCAGCACACACCCTCCCCTCCCCTGTGGGAGGGTTGAACTCTGGTGACAACTACATGCCTTATCACTGACTAATCATCTTCAAAATCAAACTGCATCTGCTTGCTTTTGCCTTATTAATACAAAGTCAGTTACCTTTAAAGTCTAACATATGAAAGAGAGCCTGAGGATCACAGTCCCTTGTGTTTTGTAATTGATCATCAGACTTTGTCATTCAAACCCTAAGGTCCTTATTCTAAAGATATAGTTGCTTGCCAGTGCTGAGGAGAAGCAGACCAATGCTGGAACCAGGCTGGGACCAGGCTTGCATGCACACTTTGTACAGCTTCCAATGCACACAAGCTAGTTTTCAACACAAAGCACAGAATATTTTTCAAAGTGTTTAGTCACACAGATATAACTGGCCTGTGGATATCCCACCACCCTGCTCACACACAGAGATGACTAGTCTTTGGGTGTCTCAGCACCCTGCTTATAGTCTACATTATGTCTTACATTTTTGGGTCTTTCTTTCCAGCTTTTTGCAAATGATGTCTAAATTCACTAGAATTAAATATCGCTGAGATATGAGTGAATTTTGGAAATTTTGTTGCAGAATCATGCAACATGCAATAGGTTTTCATGTGTAATGATCTAGACAGCCTGGTTGCATTTTCAGTTTCTTAGGACACATACAGGGAAGACATTCTTGAGCATAGTCAGGGTTCAGTAAGCAGCTCTACAAACTTCACAGTAAGGCTCTTTCCAGAGATCTCTATTAGCATCCTGAGAAAATGTTTTAGAGAAAAGACTTATGGAACCAGTGCATGTTATCTGTTATCAGAACATACTTATTTTGTAAGTTTAGAACATTCACACCTCCTGGAGTCCAGAAGCTCCCCTGTATGTATATGCGAATAGACATGAGTACATGTACCTTACATGTTCCAGAAAATATACACTATATTGCACAAGTTACACAATTCACATATACCCCAACCTAAAAACAACCCAATTGGCCATTGCTGAGAGAATAGACTTATTGTCTGTGAATGCGGTGGAGTCCTGCCCAGTGCTAGCAATAACTATGGCTAAACAAACTATGAATCCCAAATAGTATGCTAAAGAAGACAAACAGAGGAGAATAGAGACTGTAAGCTGCCAACTACACAAACTTTTAAAGCATGTAAACTTTATTTACACTAATAGAAGCCAAAATACTGGCACCTGTGGATTTAAGCTTGAGTATGGTCATTTCTATTTGCTGGATTAGTTGATAATGTGAGTGTGCTTATCCTAAATCACCCAGATGCACACTTGTGCATTCTATACTTTGTGATACTCCTACATTTTAAGAAAAATGTTTTAGAGGCTGGCGAACTGGCTTGGCTGATTGTCCAGAGGACTTGAGTTTGATCTCCAGTACACACATGGCAGCTCAGAACTATAACTCTAGTTCCAGGGGATCCAATGCTGCCTTCTGGCCTACCTGTGCACCATGCATAATATGGTACACAGAAATACATGCAGGCAAAACACCCATCCACCTAAAATAATTAAATAATATTCCTTAAAATGGAAAGAAAAATATTTAGTTTAAAAATGTTGCCTCATGTCAAATGGTGATGCCAGATGCCTTTAATCCCAGCATTTAGGAAGCAGAGGTAAGTGACTTCTGTGAGTTCAAGGTCAGCCTGAACTACAAATGAGTTGCAGGACAGCCTGAGCTACAAAGAGAAACCCTATCTTGAAAAAGAAAAACAACAAAACCCAAAAAACTATAAAACAAAACAAAACAACAACAAAAACCAACCAACCAAACAAACAAACAAAAACCTTGCCTCAGAAATCAGGCACAGTGACATAATACATCTACAATTCTAGCACTCTGGTGGTAAAGCAGGAGAATCAGAACGTCAAGGTCATTCTTGGTGGCCTTGTAGCAAGCTTAGTCTTAGGATACAGGAGACCAAATCTCAAAAGAAACAAACAAACAAAAAGAAACCTTGACAAAGCCAGTGTAGAAAGTCAAGCTCACCAGTGCTTCCAATCAGGGCAGGAGTGGCAGGGGCCTTCCACCCACGCATTTTCTTTTTGACTTGAGTACAAAATTATATGATTAGAGATCTTCAGTAAACACAGCCTACAGTCGGCGTGAAGGAGACATGAAAACTCATGCAGAAGTACCAGAGAGCTGTAATAAAATTTCTTAGCTGCCATATTTAGCTTTACATCTTTACTCCCTAAATCTCAATTTCCAAGAGGAAAAATGTAGGAACATATGAAATGTCTTAGTATTGATAATCATAACTATTATTACTTATCAGTGTGGCGCTGGCACCTTTCCTGCTTATGAATTGATCCCATTTGGATTTGGCAATTTGTGTGGTTTTGGTAAGTTTGTATGGTTAGGAGCTTGATCAGTGCTGGTAGCTGTATTGTGAGAGCACCTCACTATAAGTTCCAGACTGATTAGAGACTAGCTATAGAGTATAGACTGACAGTTTACACCATTCCTCCTGTCTCAGCATCCCACATGCTAGGGTGCCATTCAGACTAGCTTGAATTAGTCATTTGTTTCTCAAAGTTCTTAAAATTCATCATGTCTTCTGGTTATAAAAGCCTATAGAAGAGGGTTGTATAGGACAAGCAGACCTGCAAATGGTTCTTTAGCATAGCCTTTTCCCCACTTCTCTTGCACAGCAAGGCTTATGTCTTTGGGGGCATTCCATGTGTGCCAGCACAACACAGACACTCAGCAGGAGCCTCCAATGGAATCTTAAGCTCTGTTCTGAGAGTTCCTTTACTTATTTCAGGCACATCTTAACTCCCAGCTCCCATAGTTTTGCCTAGCCAGCTTGCTCAGCCAAGGCATCTGCACGTGGTCCAGCACTGAAGACTGTGAGGCTGGATAAGCACTTTACTCAGATCCATCTTCTCAGTCCATGAGCAGGCTCTGGGGCTGGCAGATTGCTGGGCTGGGAGTGGATGTTTCTTTACATACTACGCATTCATTTCAAGATGCTAGGGTGGTTCCTGCTCTTTACCTGCCAGAAGCCAGTATCATAGCAACAGCCACCACCAGCACTCTCCTCACTGTGTAAACAGTGTCTTCAGATTGCTGCCCCTTAAAAGACAAAGCACCTTCCCTCCTGTGTTAGTGAGAATTACTATCATTTTCAATACTGTTAAAAAGATTTGGTGAATAACTTGTCATTATTAGAAACCACTTTATGGATGAGAACACTAGGGCTGGAAGGTTGACTGCCAAATGTTCTGTCAAGGTGAGCAACAAAGTTGCGATTTTAGCAGATACGTGTCTTTTTAAAAATCTTTTCAATATTATTCCCCAAATGATACAAGGAGGCATTAAAGACAAATTTAAGGAGAGCAGACAGAACAGTGAACATTGGTGCTTGCTAAGAACAAAAGCAAACAAACACTAAAATTGTTCCAACCAATACCCTTCTGACATAATAAGTTTCTCAGCTTCTCAAAAGGGCCAAAATCACAACAAGTATTTAGGCCAAATAGAAAACTTTAAGGAGTTTTTAAACAACCCACAGATAACACTTATTCATGCTCAAACACTCTGAGAGTGAACCTAAGTTGGAGGGCTAACAGGTTCCAGGTCACTGCTCTAAGAGCTACTGGCCAGGCAGCTTCAGCTCTACTGAATGAAGGTAGCCCTACATGTTCTGCATTTCATACCCAAAACAAGATAGATATTGGTAAGAGAAGAGCACAAAGCTCCTGAAGATAGTAATAAAAATGCACAATTATGTAACTGTTTCTATTATTTATTCCATGTCAGATATTCAACATAAATCCTTTGGCATCTGTTATATGTAACTCATTCTACCAATATTTATTGAACACCTTCTGTGTCAGCCAGGTTAGCACATGCTAAAGAAGAATTAACTAGAGACGGAGCACACCTCTCACAAAGCATGTGGAAGGAAAGACAAGAAATACCAGCTGCTCGAATCTGTAATTACATCTGGGGAAAAGAGCAGGGTGCAGAAGAGGAGGCTGTTGGGAAAACTACTGAGCTCTGAGGATGGAATGAATTAACACACCAAAACTTCCCAACAGTACATGTGAGGCTGAGGCAGGAGGGAACACATAGAATTGAGGCAGAAGACAATCACAGCTGAAGTAGGGACCTCATCCAGATCAGGCAGGGTTGGGTCACATTAAGGATTCTTCTCATAGACCATGAAAAACAAGAAAAAGATGAACCACTGAAGGATTTGTAAGCAGTGCCATTACTCAACTACAGTTGGAATTTACTATTCTATTTGTTCTAATATATACTATACGTTATATACTATATGTTATGTTATTTCTTCTAATATATACTATATGTTATAATTATTTAATATATAATAAATGTATCATTTTCTCATCACGGCCAAAAGATCAGGTATCAATTCTTCGAAAGTAAGCTAGACTGGGAACCATGCTTCTATCCTTTTACTATTGGCAAAACTAGACCTTCTGGTGGATTATTGTCTCCCTCCTTCTAGCGGCAATGAGTCTCTCATAAACTTAAAAGTAGTTCTTCATCATCTGACAAGGGACTGATGTCTAGGATTTATAAAGAACGCAAAACTTGCACATAGAAAAAGAACTGGAGAGACAGGTCACTTATATCAGGGCTTCGCTGTTGCCCAGAGACTCCACAGCATTTGTTTCTAGGGAGTGGTCATTTTGAGTGTGGTAGAATGCAATTACAGTGTGGCTTGATTTGCATTTCCCTAAATCTCAAGCTTCATAGTTCATATCTGTGCAATTTCAATACTTAAGAGTAAGACTATGCCTCAAAAAAGAAAAACGAAAAAAGGAGGAAACGAGAAGCACTGTGTGCAGGAGGACTGTGTGGAGGAGGAGGACTAAATGGAGGAGGAGGATTGTGTGGAGGAGGAGGACTGTGTGGAGGAGGAGGACTGTGTGGAGGAGGAGGACTAGGTGGAGGAGGAGGACTGTGTGGAGGAGGAGGACTGTGTGGAGGAAGAGGACTGTGTGGAGGAGGAGGACTGTGTGGAGGAGGAGGACTGTGTGGAGGAGGAGGACTAGGTGGAGGAGGAGGATTAGGTGGAGGAGGAGGACTAGGTAGAGGAGGAGGACTGTGTGGAGTAGTATGTCCAGGAGGATGAGAAGAATAATCATGTCACTAGCAGGAAAATGGGTGAAACTGGAGATTTCTGTTAAGTGAAGTAAACTAAACCTAAAAAGGCAAATATTGCAATCTGCGTCTCACATGTGCAATCTGCACTGTAAATTTTTAAATGTGAAATTAAAAGGGATTATGTGCAGAGAGAAAGAGTAAAAGGGAGGAGGGACAAGAGAGGAGAGTGGGGGTGGGGATAGAGACAGACCATTCATGTTTTCTCTTAACACATAGATTTTATGTATATAAAGTCAAATGTGTATGAATACATACATGCACCCACACTGAAAGTCAAACAATTTGGGAGAAACAAGGAGACCAGGAGGGGGGGGGGAGTCTCAGGCTGCAGGAGCTGAGCTATGCCTTGTGAGGGACTCTGGCAGCTGCATAAGAGGCCATGGGGCAGAAAGGCATGTGCTGGGTTCCCTAGGTTCCGGCTTTGAGGGAATCCTTATCACAGGACAGGACCTTCTGCTTTCCGATGCAGCCACCTCCCACCTCTATTTATTCACCTTGCATTCCTTGTCTATCTAATCTCAATCTCTTGTGCACGCTCTCTCTTTCATGTTTGGTTTATTTTTGAAACAAGGGCTTACCAAGTAACCACAGCTGAATTGGAATTCACTGTGTAGATCAGGCTAGTCTCAAAAATCACAGAGCTATGCCTATCTGTTTCAAAATTCTGGGATTAACTGAAAAAAGTCACAGATATTTTTAGTTTCAACTTTTTTTCTTTTTTTATTAGATAATTTCTTCATTTACATTTCATATGCTATCCCCAAAGTCCCCTATATCCCCCCCCCACGGCCCTGCTCCCCAAACCACACACTCCCGCTTTATGGCCCTGGCATTCCTCTGTACTGGGGCATATGATCTTCCCAGGAACAAGGGCCTCTCCTCCCATTGATGGCCAAATAGGCCATCCTCTGCTACATATGCAACTAGAGGCACAGTTCTGGGGGTTGGGGTACCGGTTAGTTCATATTGTTGTTCCTCCTATAGGGTTGCCGACCCCTTTAGCTCTTTGGGTATTTTCTCTAGCTCCTTCTTTAGGGGCCCTGTGTTCCATTCATTAGATGACTGTGAGCATCCACTTCTGTATTTGCCAGACACTGGCATAGCCTCACAAGAGCTATATCAGGGTCCTGTCAGCAAAATCTTGTTGACAGATGCAAAAGTGTCTGGGTTTGGTGGTTGTATATGGGATGGATCCCCAGGTGGGGCAGTCTCTGGATGGTCCTTCCTTCCATCTCAGTTCTGAACTTTGTCTCTATAACTCCTTCCATGGGTATTTTGTTCACCATTCTAAGAAGGAATGAAGTATTCACACTTTGGTCTTCCTTCTTCTTGAGTTTCATGTGTTTTGCAAATTATATCTTGGGTAGTCTAAGTTTCTGGATTAATATCCACTTATCAGTGAGTGAATATCATGTGTGTACTTTTGTGATTGCGTTACCTCACTCAGAATGATGCCCTCCAGATGCATCCATTTGCCTAAGAATTTCATAAATTCATTGTTTTTAATAGCCGAATAGTACTCCATTGTGTAAATGAACCTCATATTCTGTATCCATTCCTCTGTTCAGGGATATCTGGGTTCTTTCCAGCTTCTGGCTATTATAAATAAGGCTGCTATGAAAATAGTGGAGCATGTGTCCTTATTACCAGTTGGAACATCTTCTGGGTATATGCCCAGGAGAGGTATTGCTGGACCGTCCTGTACTACTATGTCCAATTTTCTGAGGAACCTCCAGACTGATTTCCAGAGTGATTATACCAGCTTACAATCCCACTAACAATTCTCTTACTTCACATTCTCGCTAGCATCTCCTGTCACCTGAATTTTCGATCTTGGCCATTCTGACTGGTGTGAGGTGNAATCTCAGGGCTGTTTTGATTTGCATTTCCCTGATGATTAAGGATGGTGAACATTTTTTCAGGTGTTTCTCAGCCATTCGGTATTCCTCAGTTTAGAATTCTTTGTTTAATTCTATACCCCATTTTTTAATAGGGTTATTTGATTTTCTGGAGTCCATCTTCTTGAATTCTTTATATATATTGGATATTAGTTCCCTATATGATTTAGGATTGGTAAAGATCTTTTCCCAATCTGTTGGTGGCAGAAGCTTTGCAGTTTTATGAGGTCTCATTTGTCGATGCTCAATCTTACAGCACAAGCCATTGCCGTTCTGTTCAGGAATTTTTCCCCTGTGCCCATGTTTTCAAGGCTTTTCCCCACTTTCTCTTCTATAAGTTTCAGTGTCTCTGGTTTTATGTGGAGTTACTTGATCCACTTAGACTTGAGCTTTGTACAAGGAGATAAGAATGGGTCAATTCGCATTCTTCTACTTGTTAACCGCCAGTTATGGCAACACCATTTGCTGAAAATGCTGTCTTTTTTTCCACTGAATGGTTTTAGCTTCCTTGTCATGATCAAGTGACCATAGGTGTGTGAGTTCATTTCTGGGTCTTCAATTCTATTCCATTCGTCTATATGTCTGTCACTGTACCAGTACCATGCAGATTTTATTACAATTGCTCTGTAGTACAGCTTGAGGTCAGGCATGGTGATTCCCCCAGAGGCTCTGTTATTGTTGAGAATAGTTTTTGCTATCCTAGTTTTTTTGTTATTCCAGATGAATTTGAAAATTGCCATTTCTAACTCGGTGAAGAATTGAGTTGGAATTTTGATGGGGATTGTATTGAATCTGTAGATTCCTTTTGGCAAGATAGCCATTTTGACTATGTTAATTTTGCCAATCCATGAGCGTGGGAGATCTTTCTATCTTGTGAGATCTTCGATTTCTTTCTTCATAGAAAGAAATTCTTATACAGATCTTTCACTTCCTTAGTTAGAGTCACACCAAGGTATTTTATATCATTTGCGATTATTGTGAAGGATGTTGTTTCCCTAATTTCTTTCTAAGCCTGTTTATCCTTTGTGTAAAGAAAGGCCACTGATTTGTTTGAGTTAATTTTATATACAGCCAATTTGCTGAAGCTGTTTATCAGGTTTAGGAGTTCCCTGGTGGAATTTTTAGGGTCACTTATATATACTATCATATCATCTGCAAATAGTAATATTTTGGCTTCTTCCTTTCCAATTTGTATCCCCTTGATCTCCTCTTATTATCTAATTGC
>NC_034597.1:8170856-8172788 GCF_900095145.1 Mus pahari | reverse complement strand
TTATGTTTAGGTATGGGCCTTGAATTCCTGATCTTTCCAAGACTTTTATCATGAATGGGTATTGGATTTTATCAAATGCTTTCTCAGCACCTAACAAGATGATCGTGTGGTTTTTGTCTTTGAGTTTGTTTATATAGTGGATTATGTTGATGGATTTCCATATATTGAACCATCCCTGCATCCCTGGGATGAAGCCTACTTGGTCATGATGGATGATCATTTTTGATGTGTTCTTGCATTCTGTTAGCGAGGATTTTTTGAGTATTTTTGCATCGATATTCATTAGGGAAATTAGTCTGAAGTTCTCTTTCTTTGTTGGGTCTTTGTGTGGTTTAGGTATCAGAGTAATTGTGGCTTCGTAGAATGAATTGGGTAGAGAACCTTCTGTTTCTAGTTTGTGGAATAGTTTGAGGAGAATTGGAATTAGGTCTTCTTTGAAGGTGTGAAAGAACTCTGCACTAAACCCATCTGGTCCTGGGCTTTTTTTTGGTTGGGAGACTATTAATGACTACTCCTATTCTTTAGTGGATATGACACTGTTTAGATCATTAATCTGATCCTGATTTAATTTTGGTACCTGGTATCTGCCTAGGAATTTGTCCATTTCATCCAGGTTTTCCAGTTTTGTTGAGTATAGCCCTTTGTAACAGGATCTGATAATGTTTTGAATTTCCTCGTGTTCTGTTATTATGTCTCCCTTTTCATTTCTGATTTTGTTAATTAGAATACTGTCCCTTGTGCTCTCTAGTTAGTCTGGCTAAGGGTTTATTTATCTTGTTGATTTTTCTCAAAGAACCAGCTCCTGGTTTCTTGATTCTTTGAACAGTTTTTTTGTTTCCACTTGATTTTAGCCCTGAGTTTGATAATTTCCATCTACTCCTCTTTGGTGAATTTGCTTCCTTTTGTTCTAGAGGTTTTAGGCGTACTGTCAAGCTGCTAGTGTGTGCTTTCTCTCTAGTTTCTTTTTGGCAGCACTCAGAGCTATGAGTTTTCCTCTTAAGAATGCTTTCATTGTGTCCCATAAGTTTGGGTATGTTGTGGCTTCATTTTCATTAAACTCTAAAAAGCCTTTAATGTCTTTATTTCTTTCTTGATCAAGTTATTATTGAGTAGAGTGTTGTTCAGCTTCCACATCAACGTTGGCTTTCTATTATTTATGTTATTGAGAATCAGCCTTAGTCCATAGTGATCTGATAGGATGCATGGGATAATTTCAATATTTTTGTATGTGTTGAGGCCTGTTTTGTGACCAATCATTTGGTTCAGTTTTGGAGAAGGTGCTGAGAAGAAGGTATATCCTTTTGTTTTAGGATAAAATGTTCTGTCGATATCTGTTGAATCCATTTGTTTATAACTTCTGTTAGTGTCCATGTGTCTCTGTTTAGTTTCTGTTTCCAGGATCTGTCCTTTGATGAGAGTTGGGTGTTGAAGTCTCCCACTATTATTGTGTGAGGCGCAATGTGTGCTTTGAGCTTTACTAAAGTTTCTTTAATGAATGTGACTGCCCTTGAATTTGGAGCATAGATAGTCAGGATTGAGAGTTCATCTTGGAAGATTTTACCTTTGATGAGAATGAAGTGCCCCTCCTTGTCTTTTTTGCTAACTTTGACTTAGAAGTCGATTTCATTCGATATTAGAATAGCTGCTCCAGCTTGTTTCTTCGGACCATTTGCTTGGAAAATTTTTTCCAGTCTTTCACTCTGAGTTAGTGTCTGTCTTTGCCCCTGATATGTGTTTCCTGTAAGTAGCAAAATGTTGGATCCTGATTGTGTAGCCAGTCTCTTAGTCTATGTCTTTTTATTGGGGAATTAAATCCATTGATATTAAGAGATATTAAGGAAAAGTAATTGTTGCTTCCTGTTATTTTTGTTGTTAGAGTTGGGATTCTGTTCTTGCAGCTGTCTTCTTTTAGGTTTGTTGAAGGATTACTTT